>NC_134356.1:389368673-389663673 GCF_048569485.1 Anomaloglossus baeobatrachus | reverse complement strand
CATGCTCCCTTCTCACCCCACTCTGGTCGGCGGTGCTGTTAAGGTTGAGGTACCCATTGCGGGTACAAAGGCTGGAGCCACATGCTGTTTTCCTTCCCCATCCCTTAGGGGCTCTGGGTGAAGTGGGATCCTAACCGGTCACCATGCACTGGGACCGTGCTCCCTCCGCAGCCCCTGGGGGAATCTGCTGGACAGGAGACCGGGTATCGTCAGGGACAGGCCCTGCTCCTCTGAGGTACTCTGTGTCCCCTTGGGGACGGCGCATAGAGCGCCTGTGTAACGGACGCTGCAGCACCTGCTGGGTGTTTTGCGTCGCCGGGACTACCGCCCGACCGCGCTTGTTTGCCGGCCGCGCTAATAAATTTAGTCCCCGGCTTTTGCGGCCTAGTACCGCAAACTCCCGCCCCCGGGCCTGCCAGTCAGGGGTGAAGGAGGGACGCTAGACTGCATGTCAGCGGTGAGGGCTGGAGCATACTGAGGTATCCTCCTCCCCCCTCACTGAGCACTGCGGGGCACCAGATTCCCGCACTTTCTGAGGCACGCCCACGGCTCCCTCCTCCTCTCAGAACGCTGGCAGCCATTTCTATCAGCACTTCTGACGCTGGAGAACTTCAGAGGGGAGACAACACCGAGCTCCACAGCTCTGGGAGGCCCAGGCAGGGAATCTGGTGGTCACACAACCGCTGAGGGCGGTCGGTAAGCCGCACCTGTTACTAGGTGCTGGCCCCCCTGGATGCCGAAGTGTATATTTATATGCTTATATTGTATACATTTACTCTGTACGGCCGCACTATTTGCTTTTGGCTATATACCCTCTCTGATTGCTCTAAGAGGAGACAACAGCATGTCGTCCGCAAAAAGCAAGGGTGCCAAGGCACAGGCTTATTTTGCAACCTGTACCTCATGTGCGGCTATGCTACCTGCAGGTTCCACCTACCCTCATTGTGTGCAATGCTCGGCCCCTGTGACACTCACTCAGCCGGAGCCTCAGCCACTGGTGGGACCCTCGGCCCAGGTGGAACCACCTGCTGCCACTGTCCAGGTGACAGGGACAGAGTTTGCAGTATTCGCTGACAAACTTTCTGAGTCTATGGATAGATGGTCTGCTAAGATACTAGAAGCTTTGCAGTCCAGACCGGTAACACAGGCCCCGGGCACTGTTGAATCATTGCTCTCAGACCCCCCTCGGTCGGCGCAGCAAAGTGCTCCTGGGGCGACTCATAGGTCCCACGGTGAGGACTCCGACACGGACCGCAGTCCCAGACCGGCTAAGCGGGCTCGCTGGGAGCTTCCCTCGACTTCATCACACTGCTCAGGGTCTCAGCATGAGGACTCTCTGGAGGATGAAGCGGAGGTGGCAGATCAGGGCTCTGATCCTGACGCCGCTCTCAACCTTGATACACCTGAAGGGGACGCCATAGTAAACGACCTTATAGCGTCCATCAATCAGGTGTTAGAACTTTTCTCCTCCAACTCCTCCGATTGAGGAGTCAGCTTCTCAGCAGGAGAAATTCCAGTTTAGGTTTCCCAAACGTACACGGAGTGCGTTTCTTGATCACTCCAACTTCAGAGATACAGTCCAGAAACACCGAGCTTTTCCGGATAAGCGCTTTACTAAGCGCCTTAATGACACACGTTATCCCTTCCCCCCTGACGTAGTCAAGGGTTGGGCTCAGTGTCCCAAGGTGGATCCTCCAGTCTCTAGACTGGCGGCTAGATCCATAGTTGCAGTGGCAGATGGTGCATCACTCAAAGATGCCACTGACAGGCAGATAGAGCTCCTGATGAAATCCATCTATGAAGCTATAGGCGCGTCTTTTGCTCCGGCATTCGCAGCCGTATGGGCACTCCAAGCTATCTCAGCTTGTCAGTCTGAGATTAATGCAGTCACACGTGCCTCTACTCCGCAGGTTGTGTCTTTAACCTCTCAGGCGTCGGCTTTTGCGTCCTACGCCATGAATGCTGTCCTGGACTCTGCGAGCCGTACGGCGGTAGCATCCGCCAATTCAGTGGCAGTCCGCAGGGCCATGTGGCTACGTGAATGGAAGGCAGACTCTGCTTCCAAAAAGTTCTTAACCGGTTTGCCATTTTCTGGCGACCGCCTGTTTGGCGAGCAGTTGGATGAAATCATTAAACAATCCAAGGGAAAGGACTCGTCCTTACCCCAGTCCAAACCAAACAGACCTCAACAACGGAAGGTACAATCGAGGTTTCGGTCCTTTCGGCCCTCAGCCAGGTCTCAATTCTCCTCGTCCAACAGGCCACAGAAGGGTCAGAGGAACTCTGATTCATGGCGGTCTAAGTCACGTCCTAAAAAGACCGCCGGAGGAACCGCTCCCAAAGCGGCCTCCTCATGACTTTCGGCCTCCCCAAACCGCATCCTCGGTCGGTGGCAGGCTCTCCCGCTTTTGCGACGCCTGGTTGCCACATGTCCAAGACCGATGGGTGAGAGACATTCTGTCTCACGGTTACAGGATAGAGTTCAGCTCTCGTCCTCCGACTCGTTTCTTCAGAACATCTCCGCCCCGCGAGCGAGCCGATGCTCTTCTTCAGGCAGTGAGCACTCTGAAGGCAGAAGGAGTAGTGATCCCTGTTCCCCTTCAGCAATGGGGTCACGGTTTTTACTCCAACTTGTTTGTGGTGCCAAAAAAGGACGGATCTTTCCGTCCCGTTCTGGACCTCAAACTGCTCAACAGACACGTGAAAACCAGGCGGTTCCGGATGGAATCTCTCCGCTCCGTCATCGCCTCGATGTCCCAAGGAGACTTCCTAGCATCAATCGACATCAGGGATGCTTATCTCCACGTGCCGATTGCACCAGAGCATCAGCGCTTCCTGCGTTTCGCCATCGGGGACGAACACCTTCAGTTCGTGGCACTGCCTTTCGGCCTGGCGACAGCCCCACGGGTCTTCACCAAGGTCATGGCAACAGTGGTAGCAGTCCTACACTCTCAGGGACAGTCGGTGATCCCTTACTTAGACGATCTTCTTGTCAAGGCCCCCTCTCGGGTGGCATGCCAACACAGCCTGAACATTGCTCTGGAGACTCTCCAGAGATTCGGGTGGATCATCAATTTCCCAAAGTCAAAATTGACACCGACCCAATCGCTGACATATCTCGGGATGGAGTTTCATACTCTCTCAGCGATAGTGAAACTTCCGCTGGACAAACAGCGTTCACTACAGACAGGGGTGCAATCTCTCCTTCGAGCCCAGTCGCACCCCTTGAGGCGCCTCATGCACTTCCTAGGGAAGATGGTGGCAGCAATGGAGGCAGTTCCATTTGCGCAGTTTCATCTGCGTCCACTTCAATGGGACATTCTCCGCAAATGGGACAGGAAGTCGACGTCCCTCGACAGGAACGTCTCCCTTTCTCGGGCAGCCAAGGCCTCCCTTCAGTGGTGGCTTCTTCCCACTTCTTTGTCGAAGGGGAAATCCTTCCTGCCCCCATCCTGGGCTGTGGTCACGACGGACGCGAGTCTGTCAGGGTGGGGAGCGGTCTTCCTCCACCACAGGGCTCAGGGTACCTGGACTCAGCCAGAGTCCTCCCTTCAGATCAATGTTCTGGAGATAAGGGCAGTGTATCTAGCCCTAAAGGCGTTCCAGCCGTGGCTGGAAGGCAGGCAGATCCGAATTCAGTCGGACAACGCCACGGCGGTGGCATACATCAACCACCAAGGCGGCACACGCAGTCGGCAAGCCTTCCAGGAAGTTCGGCGGATTCTGCTGTGGGTGGAAGCCACAGCCTCCACCATCTCCGCAGTTCACATCCCGGGCGTAGAAAACTGGGAAGCAGACTTTCTCAGTCGCCAGGGCATGGACGCAGGGGAATGGTCTCTTGACCCGGATGTGTTTCAAGAGATCTGTTGCCGCTGGGGGAAGCCGGACGTCGACCTAATGGCGTCCCGGCACAACAACAAGGTCCCGGCATTCATGGCACGGTCTCAAGATCACAGAGCTCTGGCGGCAGACGCATTAGTTCAGGATTGGTCGCAGTTTCGACTGCCTTATGTATTTCCTCCTCTGGCACTGCTGCCCAGAGTGTTCGCAAGATCAGGTCCGACTGCCGCCGCGCCATCCTCATCGCCCCAGACTGGCCGAGGAGGTCGTGGTACCCGGATCTGTGGCATCTCACGGTGGGTCAACCGTGGGCACTACCAGACCGACCAGACTTGCTGTCTCAAGGGCCATTTTTCCATCTGAATTCTGCGGCCCTCAACCTGACTGTGTGGCCATTGAGTCCTGGATCCTAGCGTCTTCAGGGTTATCTCAAGAGGTCATTGCCACTATGAGACAGGCCAGGAAACCAACGTCCGCCAAGATCTACCACAGGATGTGGAGGATCTTCTTATCCTGGTGCTCTGATCAGGGTTTTACTCCCTGGCCATTTGCCTTGCCCACTTTTCTGTCCTTCCTTCAATCCGGAATGGAAAAGGGTTTGTCTCTCGTCTCTCTTAAGGGACAAGTCTCGGCGCTCTCTGTGTTTTTTCAAAAGCGTCTAGCCAGGCTTCCGCAGGTACGCACGTTCCTGCAGGGGGTTTGCCACATAGTCCCTCCTTACAAGCGTCCGCTAGAACCCTGGGATCTGAACAGGGTGCTAACGGCTCTTCAGAAACCACCTTTCGAGCCAATGAGGGATATTTCTCTTTCACGCCTTTCGCAGAAGGTGGTCTTCCTAGTGGCAGTCACATCACTTCGGAGAGTGTCTGAGCTAGCTGCACTGTCATGCAAAGCCCCCTTCCTGGTGTTTCACCAGGACAAGGTGGTTCTGCGTCCGGTTCCGGAATTTCTACCTAAGGTGGTATCCCCTTTTCATCTCAATCAGGATATCTCCTTACCTTCTTTTTGCCCTCATCCAGTTCACCAATGTGAAAAGGATCTGCACCTGTTAGATCTGGTGAGAGCACTCAGACTCTACATTTCTCGTACGGCGCCCCTGCGCCGCTCGGATGCGCTCTTTGTCCTTGTCGCTGGCCAGCGTAAAGGGTCGCAGGCTTCCAAGTCAACCTTGGCTCGGTGGATCAAGGAACCAATTCTTGAAGCCTACCGTTCTTCTGGGCTTCCGGTTCCTTCAGGGCTGAAAGCCCATTCTACCAGAGCCGTGGGTGCGTCCTGGGCATTGCGGCACCAGGCTACGGCTCAGCAGGTGTGTCAGGCGGCTACCTGGTCGAGTCTGCACACTTTCACGAAACACTATCAGGTGCATACCTACGCTTCGGCAGATGCCAGCCTAGGTAGGCGAGTCCTTCAGGCGGCGGTTGCCCACCTGTAGGAAGGGGCCGTTTTACGGCTCTTTTTATCGAGGTATTCTTTTACCCACCCAGGGACTGCTTTTGGACGTCCCAATTGTCTGGGTCTCCCAATGGAGCGACAAAGAAGGGAATTTTGTTTACTTACCGTAAATTCCTTTTCTTCTAGCTCCTATTGGGAGACCCAGCACCCGCCCCTGTTCCCTTCGGGCTGTTGTTCTTTTGTGTACACATGTTGTTCATGTTGAATTGTTCTTGGTTCATGGTTTTCAGTTCTCCGAACATCCTTCGGATTGAATTTACCTTAGACCAATTTATAAGTTTCCTCCTTCCTGCTTTTGCACCAAAACTGAGGAGCCCGTGATGCACGGGGGGGGTGTATAGGCAGAGGGGAGGGGTTTACACTTTTAAGTGTAATACTTTGTGTGGCCTCCGTAGGCAGAAGCTATACACCCAATTGTCTGGGTCTCCCAATAGGAGCTAGAAGAAAAGGAATTTACGGTAAGTAAACAAAATTCCCTTCTTTGTGTACTGAGGAAATAATCCAGCCCTTGTTTGAAAGCTGTTATAGTATCTGCCATTACTACCTCTTGTGGTAGGGCATTCCACAGTCTGACTGCTCTAACTGTATAGAACCCATTCCTATTTAGCTGCCGGAATCGCTTTTCTTCCACTCGCAGTGAGTGCCCCCTGGTCCTTAGTATTGTCTTTGGAAGAAATAAGTCATGTGCCAGTCCTTTATATTGACGACACATGTGTTTATACATATAAATGAGATCTCCTCTGAGACGTCTTTTTTCTAAGCTAAACATATCTAACTTTTTCAACCTGTCATCATATGGGAGGCCTTCCATTCCTTGTAGTAGTCTAGTTGCCTGCCTTTGAACTGACTCTAACTTCTGAATGTCCTTTTTAAAATGTGGAGCCCAAAACTGAATCCCATATTCCAGATGTGGCCTTACAAGTGATTTATAGAGGGGTAACAATACGTTGGGATCACTGGATCTAATCTCTCTTTTTATACACCCTAGAATCTTGTTTGCTTTAGCAGCTGCTGCTTGACATTGAGTGCTGCTGCTCAGCTTATTTGTAATGAGAATACCCAAGTCCTTCTCCTGTTCTGTAGTCCCGAGTTTACTTCCATTTAATGTATACGCAGCTATAGGATTACTCCGTCCTAGGTGCATTACTTTACATTTATCAACATTAAATCTCATTTGCCAAGTATCTGCCCATTCTGACATCTTATCCAGATCTTTTTGTAATATTATACTATCAAGGTCAGTTTTTAATATCCTACATAGTTTGGTGTCATCAGCAAAGACTGACACTTTACTATCAATCCCATCCACAAGGTCATTAATGAAGAGATTAAAAAGAATTGGTCCTAGCACAGATCCCTGCGGCACCCCACTGCTGACTATGGCCCATTTAGAGAATGTACCATTTATGACTACTCTTTGTTTCCTATCTTTTAGACAATTCCTTACCCAGTTGCATATAGTTTCCCCTAGTCCTTGCTTCTGGAGCTTTAGTATAAGGCTATTATGTGGTACAGTATCAAATGCCTTTGCAAAGTCCAAATAAATCACATCAGCTGCATTACCAATATCCAGGTTTGCTCTTACCCCCTCATCGAACCCCAACAGGTTGGTTAAACACGATTTATCTTTCATGAATCCATGCTGTCTGTCAGTTATTATATTTTCTGCAACATATTTTTGCATGTCATCCCTTAAAATGCCCTCAAAAACTTTGCATACTACTGATGTCAGGCTTACTGGACGGTAGTTGCCTGGATCTACCCTCTTACCTTTCTTAAATATCAGTACCACATCAGCAATCCTCCAATCCTGAGGCACCAACCCTGTTACAAGCGAGTCTAAAAAGATAAGATACAGCGGTCTGTCAATTACGGAGCTCAATTCCCTCAATATTCGTGGATGAATGCCATCTAGCCCTGGGGATTTGTCAATGTTTAATTTACTCAGACGTAGGCGTACTTGTCCTTGTGTTAAATTAATTATATCGGGTGGTGAACTTTGATTTTTCACTTGTTGAATGATGCCTGGTACAGTCAGTTCCTTGGTGAACACAGAAGAGAAATGCCTATTTAATATCTCAGTCTTTTGTTTGTCCTCTTTAACTAACTTGTTATTATATTTTAAGGGGCCAATACTATCCTTTGTTTTCCTTTTTGCATTAATGTATTTATAAAAGATTTTTGGATTTATTTTAATGTCTTTGGCGATTTTTGATTCAGTAGCTAGTTTTGCTTGTTTGATTTCTTTTTTGCATTGCCTATTGATATCTTTATACTCCTGAAATGCTATTTCTGTATTCTCAGCCTTCAAGATTTTAAACGCCCTTTGTTTTTGTTTTATTATACTTTGTACAGTCTTATTTAGCCATAGTGGTTTCTTTTTATTCCGGGACGTTTTATTACCAGAGTTCACGTTAGGTGCGAGTGCAACGCAAGTGCGATGCTATTTCTGAATAAATTAATGATTTGGCTCGCGTGTGCGATTTGTGTGTGTTGCGTTTGCGATGCTAGTTTCCTGCAACATCTTAACTAGATAAAAGTGATTACACATGTGTCAGTTAATTTACCTTTGGGAATGTGATGTCACATTCATCTGTTGAATATTTAATGAGCATAGTTCCTGCCACACTCGCAAATGTGAATGCTGGTGCGCGTGTGTGATCCTACTTTTAATCCGCTTCCATAGGGAATCATTGAGAAAAATGGTTCGAGAAACTCGCAAAAAAGCAGCATGCTGCGATTTTTTTTCTCAGTCCGATTTGGACTGAGAAAAAAAATCGCAAATGCGAGCTGAATCATTCACTAACATGTGTCCGATTCCAATGCAAGTTTTTCTCGCATTGCTCTACTGCGAGAAACTCGCAAGTGAGAAGCAGCCCTATCATTGTCACACAATCCTGTGGCAATAAATGGCTACTTCCCTGTCCTTTAATTTGGACAAATCAGAATCTTACTTCCTCCCGTTGTCAGTTACGTCGGAAGGCGAGGTCAGTGAAGTGCTGGTGATTGGCTATAAGGACATTATGTCATGCGATCCTCAGGAGTCAGTGCCATCACTGATCGAATGTCACCTGCACTGTAAAGAAGTATATCTGTTTTGTTTGGGGGGAAACATGGTGATTAAGAAGGGCTTGGCTGAGTTATGGACAACACCTTTTAAGTGCTGTTGCATGAACTCGTTAAAGAAGGTCTGCCACAGTTTTAGAGTTGCTGCTGTTTTCACCTGCTTCACAGCTGCAGAATTGCTGCCAAAAGTGATTGCTACCTTTCACATGACTCATGGTTGTTCTCTTGACGTCTTCTGCACAGTACTTTAAGGGCTGCTTCTCACTTGCGAGTTTCTCGCAGTAGAGCAATGCGAGAAAAACTCGCATTGGAATCGGACACATGTTAGTGAATGATTCAGCTCTCATCTGCGATTTTTTTTTTTTTTTTTTTTTCTCAGTCCAAATCGGACTGAGAAAAAAACCGCAGCATGCTGCTTTTTTGCGAGTTTCTCGCACCATTTGTCCCAATGATTTCCTATGGAAGGGGATTAAAAGTAGGATCACACACGCGCACCAGCGTTCACATTTGCGAGTGTGGCAGTAACTTCGCTCATTAAATATTCAACAGATGAATGTGACATCACATTCCCAAAGGTAAATTAAATGACACATGTGTAATAGCTTTTATATCATTAAGATGTTGCATGAAACTAGCATCGCAAACGCGACACACACGCGAGCAAAAAGCATCGCACTTGCGTTGCACTCGCACCTAACGTGAACTAAAATCAGCCGAGTATTTTTCAGCCCAGTCGGACCGATTTTATTCGCATAGATGTGTTTCCAGCCTAATTCTTGAAGCAGCAGTTTTTACTTCAGACCACAGGGTTAGGAGGGACACCAGCTGCAGGTCTACACATAACACATGTGTATGCACACAAACTCTCCTCTCCTCTGCCTCTAGGGCTGTGGCGTCGGTAAGCCAAACCTCCGACTCCTCAATTTTCCTAACTCCCAACTCCAATCTGTAGAGGAGGAGCTTCACTACTGAACCTGTACATGAAGTGCAGCACAGATTCAGCTCAACTAAAAACCTAAATCAGGAATAGAAGAAGGGAATTTTGTTTACTTACCGTAAATTCCTTTTCTTCTAGCTCCAATTGGGAGACCCAGACAGTGGGTGTATAGCTACTGCCCTCTGGAGGCCGCACAAAGAACTACACTTAAAAGTGTAAGGCCCCTCCCCTTCTGGCTATACACCCTCCCGTAGGAGTACAGATTCCTCAGTTTTAGTACCAAAGCAAGAAGGAGGAAAGCCAATAACAGTTTCAAAAACAAATTCAATCCGATAACACGATCGGAGAACTTAAGAAACAACATGAACAACATGTGCACCCGAAAAAACGAAACCCTAAGAACAAATAGGGCGGGTGCTGGGTCTCCCAATTGGAGCTAGAAGAAAAGGAATTTACGGTAAGTAAACAAAATTCCCTTCTTCTTTTTCGCTCCTAATTGGGAGACCCAGACAGTGGGACGTCCAAAAGCAGTCCCTGGGTGGGTAAAAAGATACCACATGAACGGGCTGTCAGACAGCCTCTTCCTACAGGTGGGCCACCGCCGCCTGAAGGACCTGTCTACCTAGGCTGGCATCTGCCGAAGCGTAGGTATGCACTTGATAGTGTTTGGTAAACGTGTGCAGACTCGACCAGGTAGCCGCCTGGCACACTTGCTGAGCCGTAGCCTGATGCCGTAATGCCCAGGACGCACCCACGGCTCTGGTAGAATGGGCCTTCAGTCCAGATGGAATCGGAAGCCCAGCAGAACGGTATGTGTGAAGAATTGGTTCCTTGATCCACCGCGCCAGGGTGGATTTGGAAGCTTGCGATCCCTTATGCTGACCAGCGACTAGGACAAAGAGCGCATCCGAACGGCGTAGAGCCGCCGTGCGAGAAATGTAAATCCTGAGTGCTCTCACCAGGTCCAACAGATGTAAACCCTTTTCAAATTGGTGAACTGGATGCGGACACAAAGATGGTAAGGTGATATCCTGATTGAGATGAAAGGAAGAAACCACCTTGGGAGAAAACTCTGGAATTGGACGCAGTACTACCTTGTCTTGGTGAAACACCAGGAAGGGAGATTTGCAAGATAACGCCGCTAGCTCGGACACTCTTCGAAGAGACGTGACCGCCACAAGAAAAACTACCTTTTGTGAAAGCCGAGAAAGGGGAACCTCTTTCAAAGGCTCGAAAGGCGGCTTCTGGAGAGCAATGAGAACCTTGTTCAGATCCCAGGGTTCCAATGGCCGTCTGTAAGGAGGAACGATATGACAAACTCCTTGGAGAAACGTGCGTACTTTAGAAAGCTGTGCCAAGCGCTTCTGAAAGAATACGGATAGCGCGGAGACTTGACCCTTAAGAGAGCTAAGCGACAAACCTTTTTCCAACCCAGACTGCAGGAAGGAAAGAAAAATTGGCAATGCAAATGGCCAGGGAGAAAACCCTTGAGCCAAGCACCACGCTAAGAATATCTTCCACGTTCTGTGATAGATCTTAGCTGAGGATGGTTTTCTAGCCTGTCTCATTGTGGCAACAACCTCCTGAGATAAACCTGAGGCCGCTAGGATCCAGGACTCAATGGCCACACAGTCAGGTTCAGGGCCGCAGAATTCAGATGGAAAAACGGCCCTTGAGACAGCAAATCTGGACGGTCTGGTAGTGTCCACGGTTGGCCTACCGTGAGATGCCACAGATCCGGGTACCACGACCTTCTTGGCCAATCTGGAGCGACGAGTATGGCTCGATGGCAGTCGGACCTGATTTTCCGGAGAACTCTGGGTAACAATGCTAGAGGTGGGAACACATAGGGGAGTCGGAATTGCGACCAATCCTGAACCAAGGCGTCTGCCGCCAGTGCTCGGTGATCGTGAGACCGTGCCATGAAAACTGGGACCTTGTTGTTGTGCCGTGACGCCATCAGATCGACGTCCGGCGTCCCCCAGCGGCAACAGATCTGCTGAAACACGTCCGGGTGAAGGGACCATTCTCCTGCGTCCATGCCCTGGCGACTGAGAAAGTCTGCTTCCCAGTTTTCCACGCCTGGGATGTGAACTGCGGATATGGTGGACGCTCTGCTTTCCACCCACGTCAAAATCCGTTGGACTTCTAGAAAAGCTTGGCGACTGCGTGTTCCCCCTTGGTGGTTGATGTAAGCCACCGCCGTAGAATTGTCCGACTGAATCCGAATCTGCTTGCCTTCCAGCCATTGTTGGAAGGCTCGCAGGGCAAGATAGATTGCTCTGATTTCCAGAACATTGATCTGCAGGGTGGACTCTTCCAGAGTCCACATCCCCTGAGCCCTGTGGTGGAGATACACCGCTCCCCACCCTGATAGGCTCGCATCCGTCGTGACCACTGCCCAGGACGGGGGAAGGAACGACTTTCCCTGTGACAATGAGGTGGGGAGAAGCCACCAACGGAGAGAGTCCTTGGCAGTCTGAGAGAGGGAGACAGTCCTGTCGAGGGACGTCGATTTCCCGTCCCATTGGCGTAGAATGTCCCATTGTAGAGGGCGCAGATGAAACTGCGCGAACGGGACTGCCTCCATTGCTGCTACCATCTTTCCTAGGAAATGCATGAGGCGCCTCAGTGAGTGCGACTGGCTCTGAAGGAGAGATTGCACTCCAGTCCGTAGCGAGCACTGCTTGTCCAGTGGAAGCCTCACTATCGCTGAGAGAGTATGAAACTCCATGCCAAGATAAGTCAGAGATTGGGTCGGGGTTAGATGAGACTTTGGAAAGTTGATAATCCACCCGAAACTCTGGAGAGTGTCTAGTGCCACCTTCAGACTGTGTTGGCATGCCTCTTGAGAGGGTGCCTTTATAAGCAGGTCGTCTAGATACGGGATGACCGAGTGACCCTGCGAGTGCAGAACAGCTACTACTGCTGCCATGACCTTGGTGAAGACCCGGGGGGCTGTTGCCAGACCGAAAGGTAACGCTACGAACTGTAGGTGTTCGTCGTGTATGACGAAGCGTAGGAAACGCTGATGCTCTGGTGCGATCGGCACGTGGAGATACGCATCCTTGATATCTATTGATGCTAGAAAATCTCCTTGAGACATTGAGGCTATGACGGAGCGTAGGGATTCCATCCGGAACCTCCTGACTTTTACGTGTCTGTTGAGCAACTTTAGATCCAGGACGGGCCGATACGATCCGTCCTTTTTTGGGACCACAAACAGATTGGAGTAAAAACCGTGACCTTGTTCCTGAAGCGGGACGGAGGTCACCACTCCTTCCGCCTTTAGAGCGGCCACCGCCTGCAACAGAGCATCGGCTCGGTCTGGTGGTGGAGAAGTTCTGAAGAAACGAGTTGGCGGACGAGAACTGAACTCTATCCTGTACCCGTGAGACAGAATATCCCTCACCCAACGGTCTTTGACGTGTGACAGCCAGATGTCGCCAAAGTGGGAAAGCCTCCCACCGACCGCGGGTGTGGGAATCGGAGACCGCAAGTCAGGAGGACGCCGTCTTGGCAACGGTTCCTCCGGCTGTCCTTTTTGGGCGTGACTGAGACCTCCAAGAATCTGAGCGTCTCTGGTCCTTTTGAGTCTTTTTTGACGAGGCGAATTGGGACCTGCCCGGTCCTCGAAAGGACCGATAACCAGACTGACCCTTCCTTTGTTGGGGTTTGTTTTGTCTGTGTTGCGGTAAGGATGAGTCCTTACCCTTGGAGTGTTTGATGATTTCATCCAAACGCTCTCCAAACAATCGGTCACGAGAAAAAGGCAAATTGGTTAAGCACTTCTTGGAATGAGAATCTGCTTTCCAATGTCTCAACCACAGGGCCCTACGCAAAACAACGGAGTTGGCTGACGCCACTGCCGTGCGGCTTGTAGCGTCAAGAACAGCATTAATCGCGTACGACGCGAATGCCGCCATTTGCGAGGTCAATGGTGCTACCTGCGGGGCACATGCACGTGTGACGGAGTCAACTCGCGCAAGCCCGGCTGAGATAGCTTGGAGTGCCCATACGGCCGCAAAAGAAGGCGCTAATGACGCTCCAATCGCTTCATAGATGGATTTCAGCCAGAGCTCCATCTGCCTGTCAGTGGCATCTTTAAGTGCCGCTCCATCTTCAACTGCAACCAAGGATCTAGCTGCAAGCCTGGAAATTGGAGGATCCACTTTTGGACACTGGGTCCAACCCTTGACCACCTCAGGGGGAAAAGGATAGCGTGTATCTTTAAGCCGTTTAGGAAAACGCCTTTCAGGATAAGCGTGGGGTTTCTGGATTGCGTCTCTAAAGTCAGCGTGGTCCAGAAAAGTGCTTAAAGTACG
The DNA here is from genome assembly GCF_048569485.1 of Anomaloglossus baeobatrachus. Classification (NCBI taxonomy): domain Eukaryota; kingdom Metazoa; phylum Chordata; class Amphibia; order Anura; family Aromobatidae; genus Anomaloglossus; species Anomaloglossus baeobatrachus. Next base: position 389,650,053 of record NC_134356.1, on the reverse strand, counting down.
CTTAGGGTATCTGAAATGGATTCTCTCGTGCTGCGAAGCTGACTCCTCCACAAGAGGAGCTGGTGGGGAAATATTTAACATCTTATTGATGTTAAATATAAGATCATTAACTATGGCGTCACCATCTGGTGTATCTAGATTGAGAGCGGTCCCAGGATCAGAATCCTGATCAGTTACGTCCGCCTCATCACCCATAGATTCATCTCGCTGGGATCCTGACCATTGAGATGAATGTGAAGGCCCGTCATAGCGAGCCCGCTTAGGCTGCCCGGGGCCATCGTCCGAGTCAGAGTCTTCACCCTAAGGTGTATATGCCCGTCCCGGAGCTTGGAGCTGAGGGGGACCAGGGGGCAATGATTGCACAGTGTCCGTGGCCTGAAGTACAGGCCTAGCTCGCAATGTGTCAAGAATTTGTGACATAGTGAGAGACATTCTGTCAGCAAAAGCTGCAAACTCAGTTCCTGTCACCTGGACAGCATTCACAGGTGGTACACCCTGGGTCACGTCCAGCAGAGGTCCCGACTGTGCAAGCGCCGCAGGGGCCGAGCACTGCACACAATGGGGGTCCGTGGAGCCTGCCGGTAGAAAAGTCCCACAAGCGGTGCAGGAAGCATATAATGTCTGTGCCTTGGCACCCTTGCGTTTTACGGACGACATGTTGCTGGCTCTCTGCAATGTGAGAGAGTCTATAGCCAAAGGGCGACCAGCGCTATGCAATACAAAGTATTTGTAGAAACAAAATACTAAGAATAATACTGGCACAAGAGGGGGCTTACCGCCCGCTGAATAGCGGGTAAGAGGCTGCAGATTCCCTGTCTGGGTCTCCCCGGCTCCCCTCTGCAGCTCAGCGTGTCAGCAGGAATGGCTGCCGGCGTCTGTGGAGAGGGGCGGTCCGTGGGAGTTCCCAAACAAAAGTGCGGGAACAGTGTCCCCTCTGTGCCGATTGTGAGGGCTGGAGTATGTAAAAACGACTCCAGCCCTCAGCGCTGATGCACTGGCCAGCGTCCCGCCCCTCTCCTGACTGGCAGGTCTGGGGGCGGGAACGAACGGAAGCAGGCCGCAAAAGCCGGGGACTCGAGTTATCAGCGCGGCCGCCGTAAAAGCGCGGGCCGCGCTGAAGTCCCCGGCGCACCACAAGTGTCAGCCGCGCCGCAGTCCCAGCGGCCGGCATGACCGTTCCTAGACGTGGCCAGCGTCCCGCCCCTCTCCTGACTGGCAGGTCCGGGGGCGGGAACGAACGGAAGCAGGCCGCAAAAGCCGGGGACTCGAGTTATCAGCGCGGCCGCCGTAAAAGCGCGGGCCGCGCTGAAGTCCCCGGCGCACCACAAGTGCCAGCCGCGCCGCAGTCCCAGCGGCCGGCGCGACCGTTTCCCACTAGTGTGCCTGCTTCAGCGAAGCTGAATGAGGCCTGGCACAAGCGCCGTAGCGCTGATGTCCCCCGGCGCACTACAACACCCAGCAAGCTGCGGTGTGAGCGCCAAATGCACGGGGACACAGAGTACCTTGAGGAAGCAGGGCCATGTCCCTGATGTACTCCGCTCCATCCAGCATCTTCTCCAGGGGCTGTAGATGGAGCACGGTCTCAGTGCCTGGAGACCGGTAAATCCCACTTCACCCAGAGCCCTGTAAAAAGGGATGGGGAAGGAATCAGCATGTGGGCTCCTGCCGCCGTACCCGCAATGGGTACCTCAACCTTACAAACACCTCCGACATACAGTGGGGTGAGAAGGGAGCATGCTGGGGACACTATATGTGTCCTCTTTTCTTCCATCCGATATAGTCAGCAGCTGCTGCTGACTAAAAACAATGGAGCTATGCGTGCGTGTCTGACCTCCTTGCGCACAAAGCTAAAACTGAGGAATCTGTACTCCTACGGGAGGGTGTATAGCCAGAAGGGGAGGGGCCTTACACTTTTAAGTGTAGTTCTTTGTGCGGCCTCCAGAGGGCAGTAGCTATACACCCACTGTCTGGGTCTCCCAATTAGGAGCGAAAAAGAAAAGACATTTATAGGACATTTCATAACTTTCCCAAATTCTTATGAAAAAATATTTAGCACATTTTGCATTGAACTACTGTACCCAGTCTAATATATAAAGCTGAGTGTATGTATGTCCACTAAAGGAATCTGCACCATTGCATTAAGGCTATGTGCACATGTTTTGGGTTTTTGTTTTTTTTTTTGCTGCTTTTTTTCCACATGCGTTTTTTCCTTCCAGATTTTAATGCATGCCAGCACAGTCTGAGAATCCTGACTTGCTGTGCACATGTTGCTTCTTTTTTCCTTGCAGATTTTGTTGCAGAAAGAAGAAGCATCATGTCAATCCTTTCTGCTTGTTTTCCTGTGTTTGTGTAATCCAGTGTATTGCTCGATCACTACAATGAATTATATCTCAGTGGTGCACTCGCAGCACTGACACTTCACCTCACACACCATACATTCGGCATGGTCTGGGAGGTGGTCCATAGCTCAGTAACCCGGGGTCATCATGGCAACGATCGGGTCCCTGTGATTGCATTAGAGACCCGACTGACAGGAAGAGGTAAGTAATTCCTCTCCCTGCCTCCCAAATGCTGCGATCGCATTGATAACAGCATTTAGGGGGTTAAACTGCTTGGAGCGGCGCGGGCATCACTCCGGGCAGTGAGAGTCAAGTCTTAGCTGTAACATCAGCTGGAGACCCGGTGGCGATTGCGGGGGCACAGCGCCTGAACCCCCCGCAATCGTCATGGTTAAAAAAAAAACGTGAAAAAACGCGCAAACGCGATAAAAAAAAATGCTTGTTCTTTTTCCTGCCGAAACATGCAGGCACATACCCTTACAATCATGGAATTTTACACAGCCTCCTCATTTGACTCAGGGAATGTCATAGACTGTTTTGAGGGGAATTTTTAACCCTGCAATTTAGAGTTATTCACCATAAAAAACCGCTTACTTACTGTTTGGATGTGCTTCTCATTCAGCCAGATCAGATCTCATACTTTGCACTGACGAGGCACAATCATCCCGAAACACTGTGTCTGCAAATTAAGGTTCTGATCTGGCATAAATCCTAGGTCATATGAAAAGGCTTGTTAAAAAGCCACTTTTGACTTTTAGGATTGCTACTTCCAATAGGTGGCACTAGAGTTTGTCTCCTTCCTCCTGAAGAGACAATTTGGATGTGTGAGGTAATATATATTGGCTGTTTTGACAGTTAGCTTGGATATTTATCAGGTGGCCTATAGCAACCAATCACAGCTCTGCTTCTGTTTTGCTACTGGTCATTAATAGGAGGTCTGGTTGGTATAGGCAACGAAGGACCGTTTTAGTATAAGAAGCTTATGTGTGAGGTAATATTTCGGTGAGTGACAGAGAAAGAGAGAGAGCCTTAGGTACTATCCCAGGCAATGCCGGGTACTACAGCTAGTATATTATATATTTTATGAGTCTGTCCATTTTATACTGACTCCACAGCACTGCTCTATACCCCGTATCATTGTGTATACTACTCCTTAAGTCACCCACTTTACAACACTTGGAATACACTGAAGTAGTGGAGGCAAAATAATGATCCACATGCATTTTATGCGCTCATGTAAACAATCAGTAGTAATGTATCTGTAATATCATTTAATTACTGTTTGGTTTTTTTTTTGTTTTTTTTTCCGTAATCCAGAGAAGCTGCAGCATCTGCTGGATTTAATATACTGCGTATGGTTCATGAGCCATCTGCGGCTCTGTTGGCCTATGGAATTGGACAAGATTCCCCCATGGGTAAAAGGTACAGTAGCTTGCCTTATGTTTCCAGATTACATTTCAGTAGTATTATGCTATTGAATTGTCAATGTGTTCTAGTCAATCATGCTGCTTCTTATTCTTCCTTGACTGACTTCTTGGTGGACTTTTCTATACAGAATGTCTACCAGATGGAGGTGCATGGTATTACATGCTTACCGGCTTTAGTTAATACAAGTGTGACTGTAAGTGTCATTGTGCTTTGCTTATTTACAGCAATGTTTTGGTATACAAACTGGGAGGTACATCCCTATCTGTCACTATGATAGAAGTTAACAGCGGGATATATCGGGTCCTTGCGACAAAGACTTACGACACTATTGGAGGAGTGTGTTTCACAGAAGCCTTAGCTCAGTATCTTGCATCTGAATTTCAGAGGTAAGTTCCATTATTTAATATTTATGCTAAAGATGTTTTAAATTTAAGCTCCTGTAATACAAGGATTACGTTCTCTTTCCAATGTCTTCCATCCCTCTTTGTAAATGCCTTCTGATTAGTACGGATTCAGATCACTGCACACCATTGTGAATACGGCTTCCTTTATAAGGTGTGATTGGACCTCATTCTTTGAAATGTGCCGCCAGTTTTAGATAACAGGATAATATTGATCAGAACTTGCATTCTTGAACCATTTTCCATTAACCTCTTTGTGCAAGTTTTCTAGACATCCAGCATCATTAACTTCCCAAAATCAGTGCTGCGCAAAGTGACAATTTCCGCAGTTTCCCAGGTTTCCATGTGTAACAGTCTACTTATTCGCTAGGGCACTAATGTGTCTATTTTTTATGACAGGTGTATCACAGTAAGGCACTGTACTTTCATGGAGAAATCTGCGAGGTGCTTGATATCTGTGATTTTTAGTACCTATAGTGATCCACTGGTTTTACATAACAATTAAACATTAGCTGGCAAATTCATAGCAAATTTACCTAATATTCCACGGATTCCTGGTCCCTCCTTTTTTTTTTTCTTTTCTTCATATCAGACTTGCTTATGCACATTAGTATTCCACAGAAGACCACCATGTACATGTACTGTGCATCCCACAACTAATGCTATATTATGTAAAACTGGGTTGCTGGTTTAATTTAAAACTACAGAAATCAGTAATGAAATATATTGCAGTGTTACTGGTGGTGCTGCGCCCATTGTACACGTAGCACAGCAAACTGCTGTTTAACCATATAAATGCTGTGGTCAAGCACGGACAGCAGCATTTAAATGGAGTGATCACTAGTTTTCATTTGTCAGATCAAATTGCCTGTGACTCATTTGCCACATTACACTGGCAACTGGGGGCTGCCATCAAGATACTCCTAACTACAGTCATACAGGTAATAATGCAGTATACAGAAGAAGCAAACAAAGGTTGACAGGTTGAAATCTCCTAAAGGGACTACAATATGAAGTTGTTTTAAAGAAAGAAAAAAAAAAATGTAGAAAAAATAATTACAAATATAAGAATTTGAATTCTCCCCAGTTTAAAAATGAAATGAAAGGGGTGGTCCAAATCCAATATTCATTTCTTTGTCGCTTCATTGGGAGACCCAGACAATTGGGTGTATAGCTTCTGCCTCCGGAGGCCACACAAAGTATTACACTTTAAAAAGTGTAACCCCTCCCCTCTGCCTATACACCCTCCCGTGCATCATGGGCTCCTCAGTTTTATGCTTTGTGTTGAAGGAGGCACACATTCACTCAAGCTCCACATTTTAGTCAGCAGCAGCTGCTGATTGTATCGGATGGAAAAAAAGAGGGCCCCCACAGGGCCCCCGGCATGCTCCCTTCTTACCCCACTAAGTCGGCGGTGCTGTTAAGGTTGAGGTACCCATTGCGGGTACAGAGGCTGGAGCCACATGCCGTTTTCCTTCCCCATCCCTTAGAGGCTCTGGGAGAAGTGGGATCCTAACCGGTCATCCATTCACTGGGACCGGGCTCCCTCCGCAGCCCCTGTGGGAATCTGCCGGACAGGAGACTTGGTATCATCAGGGACAGGGCCCTGCATCTAAAGGTACTCTGTGTCCCCATGGGGATGGTGCATGGAGCGCTTGTGTCACACACACTGCAGCGGCTGCTGTTTGTTTGTGACGACCGGGACTTCCGTGCCGACCGCGCCTGTTTGCCGGCCGCGGTATTAAATTTAGTCCCCGGCTTCATGAGGCCTAGTACCATAACTCCCGCCCCCGGGCCTGCCAGTCAGGGGTAAGGGAGGGACGGTCGACCTGACGTCGACAGTGAGGGCTGGAGCATACTTTAGGTGTCCTCCTCCCCCCTCACTGATCACTGTGGGGCACCAGATTCCCGCACTTTATTAGTTGCCGCCCACGGCTCCCTCCTCCCCTGAGAGCTCCGGCAGCCATTTTTACAATCACATTCTGCCGGTGGAGGATTTCAGGAACGAGCTCTGCAGCTCTGGGAGGCCCAAGGCAGGGAATCTGGTGGACACACAACCGCTTTGGGCGGTCGGTAAGCCACACCAGTCACCCGGTGCTGGTCCCCCTAGGGTGCCGAAGTGTGTGTATATATGTGTATGTATATATATATATATATATATATATATATATATATATATATATATATATATATATATATATATATATATATATATATATATATAATATTTGTATACATTTTCTCTGTTCGGCCGCATTGTTTTGCTTTTGGCTATATACCCTCAGTGATCACTCTCCTAGGAGACAACAGCATGTCGTCCACAAGGAGCAAGGGTGCCAAGACACAGGGTTATTTTGCAACCTGTACCTCTTGTGCGGCTATGTTACCTGCAGGTTCCACCTACCCTCACTGTGAGCAATGCTCGGCCCCTGTTGCACTCGCTCAGCCGGAGCCTCGGGCACTGGTGGGACCCTCGGCTCAGGCAGAACCGCCGGCTCCCCCTGTCCAGGTGGCAGGGACAGAGTTTGCAGTTTTGGCTGAGAAACTCTCTGAGTCGCTTTCACAATCCATGGCTCAGTCTATGGATAAATGGTCTGCTAAGATACTAGAAGCCTTGCAGTCCAGATCGGTCCTTACACAGGCCCCGGGCACTGTGGGATCATCGCCCCCAGGCCCCTCTCGGTCTGCGCCGCAGCGTGCTCCTGGGGTGGCACCTAGGTCTCACGGGGAGGACTCCGGCACGGACCGCAGTCCCAGACCGGCTAAGCGGGCTCGCTGGGAATCTTCCCCGACTTCATCACGCTGTTCGGGGTCTCAGCTTGAGGACTCCGGGGTCTCAGCTTTAGGACTCTCTGGAGGATGAAGCGGATGTCGCAGCTCAGGGCTCTGACCCGGACGTTGCTCTCAATCTTGATACACCTGAAGGGGACGCCATAGTAAATGACCTTATAGCGTCCATCAACCAGGTGCTAGATCTTTCTCCCCCAACTCCACCTATAGAGGAGTCGGATTCGCAGCAGGAGAAACACCAGTTTAGGTTTCCCAAACGTACACGGAGTGCGTTTTTCGATCACTCTAACTTCAGAGATGCTGTCCAGAAGCACAGAGCATTTCCGGACAAGCGCTTTACTAAGCGCCTTATTGACACACGTTACCCCTTCCCCTCTGACGTAGTTAAGGGTTGGGCTCAATGTCCCAAGGTGGATCCTCCAGTCTCTAGACTGGTGGCTAGATCTGTAGTATCAGTGGCAGATGGCTCATCGCTCAAGGATGCCACTGACAGGCAGATAGAGCTCCTGATGAAATCCATCTATGAAGCCACAGGCGCGTCTTTTGCCCCGGCCTTTGCAGCCGTGTGGGCACTCCAAGCTATCTCAGCTTGTCTGTCTGAGATTAATGCGGTCACACGTACCTCTGCTCCGCAAGTTGCGTCTTTGACTTCTCAGGCGTCGGTATTTTCATCCTACGCCATGAATGCCGTCCTGGACTCTGCTAGCCGTACAGCGGTAGCGTCCGCCAATTCGGTGGCAGTCCGCAGGGCCATGTGGCTACGCGAATGGAAGGCAGACTCTGCTTCCAAGAACTTCTTAACCGGTTTGCCATTTTCTGGCGACCGATTGTTTGGCGAGCGATTGGATGAAATTATTAAGCAATCCAAGGGAAAGGACTCGTCCTTACCCCAGTCCAAACCAAACAGACCTCGGCAACCGAAAATTCAATCGAGGTTTCGGTCCTTTCGGCCCTCAGCCAGGTCCCAATCCTCCTCGTCCAACAGGCCACAGAAGGGCCAGAGGAACTCTTATGCATGGCGGTCTAAGTCACGTCCTCCAAAGACCGCCGGAGGCACTGTCTCCAAGGCGGCCTCCTCATGACTTTCGGCCTCCCCAAACCGCATCCTCGGTTGGTGGCAGGCTCTCCCGCTTTTACGACACCTGGTGGCCACATGTCCAAGACCGATGGGTGAGAGACATTCTGTCTCACGGTTACAGGATAGAGTTCAGCTCTCGTTCTCCGACTCGTTTCTTCAGAACATCTCCGCCCCCCGAGCGAGCCGATGCACTTTTTCAGGCGGTGAACACTCTGAAGACAGAAGGAGTTGTGATCCCCGTTCCCCTTCAGGAACGTGGTCGCGGTTTTTACTCCAACTTGTTCGTGGTGCCAAAAAAGGACGGATCATTCCGTCCCGTTCTGGACCTCAAACTGCTCAACAGACACGTGAGAACGAGACTGTTTCAGATGGAATCTCTCCGCTCAGTCATCGCTTCGATGTCCCAAGGAGACTTCCTAGCATCAATCAACATCAGGGATGCTTATCTCCATGTGCCGATCGCACCAGAGCATCAACGCTTCCTGCGTTTCGCCATCGGGGACGAACACCTTCAGTTTGTGGCACTGCCTTTCGGCCTGGCGACAGCCCCACGGGTCTTCACCAAGGTCATGGCATCCGTTGTGGCGGTCCTACACTCTCAGGGCCACTCGGTGATCCCTTACTTAGACGATCTCCTAGTCAAGGCACCCTCCCGGGTGGCATGTCAACACAGCCTGACCGTCGCTCTGGAGACTCTCCAGAGGTTCGGGTGGATCATCAATTTCCCAAAGTCAAAATTGACACCGACCCAATCACTGACTTACCTCGGGATGGAGTTTCATACTCTCTCAGCGATAGTCAAGCTACCGCTGGACAAAAAGCGTTCGCTGCAGACAGGGGTGCACTCTCTTCTTCGGGGCCAGTCTCACACCTTGAGACGCCTCATGCACTTCCTGGGGAAGATGGTGGCAGCAATGGAGGCAGTCCCCTTTGCGCAGTTTCATCTGCGTCCACTCCAATGGGACATTCTCCGCAAATGGGACAGGAGGTCGACGTCCCTAGACAGGAACGTCTCTCTTTCCCTGGCAGCCAAAACCTCTCTTCAGTGGTGGCTTCTTCCCACTTCTGTCGAAGGGAAAATCCTTCCTGCCCCCATCCTGGGCTGTGGTCACGACGGACGCGAGTCTGTCAGGGTGGGGAGCGGTTTTTCTCCACCACAGGGCTCAGGGAACCTGGACTCCGACAGAGTCCTCCCTTCAGATCAATGTTCTGGAGATAAGGGCAGTGTATCTAGCCCTAAAGGCGTTCCATCGGTGGCTGGAGGGCAGGCAGATCCGCATACAGTCGGACAACGCCACGGCGGTCGCGTACATCAACCACCAGGGCGGCACGCGCAGCCGTCAAGCCTTCCAGGAAGTTCGGCGGATTCTGTTGTGGGCGGAGGCCACAGCCTCCACCATCTTTGCAGTTCACATCCCGGGCGTAGAAAACTGGGAAGCAGACTTCCTCAGTCGCCAGGGCATGGACGCAGGGGAATGGTCTCTTCACCCGGACGTGTTTCGAGAGATCTGTTGCCGCTGGGGAACGTCGGACGTCGATCTCATGGCGTCTTGGCACAACAACAAAGTCCCGGCATTCATGGCACGGTCTCAAGATCACAGAGCTCTGGCGGCGGACACATTAGTTCAGGATTGGTCGCAGTTTCGACTGCCTTATGTATTTCCTCCTCTGGCGATGCTGCCCAGAGTGTTACGCAAGATCAGGTCCGACTGCCGCCGCGCCATCCTCGTCGCTCCGGACTGGCCGAGGAGGTCGTGGTACCCGGATCTGTGGCACCTCACGGTGGGTCAACCGTGGGCACTTCCAGACCGACCAGACTTGCTGTCTCAAGGGCCTTTTTTCCATCTGAATTCTGCGGCCCTCAACCTGACTGTGTGGCCATTGAGTCCTGGCTCCTAGCGTCCTCAGGGTTATCTCAAGATGTCATTGCCACTATGAGACAGGCCAGGAAACCAACGTCCGCCAAGATCTATCACAGGGCTTGGAGGATCTTCTTATCCTGGTGCTCTGATAAGGGTTTTACCCCCTGGCCGTTTGCCTTACCCACTTTTCTTTCCTTCCTTCAATCCGGAATAGACAAGGGTTTGTCTCTCGGCTCTCTCAAGGGACAAGTATCTGCGCTTTCCGTGTTTTTCAAAAGCGTCTAGCCAGGCTTCCGCAGGTCCGCAACGTTCCTGCAGGGAGTTTGCCACATAGTCCCACCTTACAAGCGGCCGCTGGAACCCTGGGATCTTAACAGGGTGCTAAGGGCTCTTCAGAAACCACCTTTGGAGCCGCTACGGGATGTCTCTTTATCACGTCTTTCGCAGAAGGTGGCTTTTCTAGTGGCAGTTACATCGCTCCGTAGAGTGTCGGAGCTAGCAGCGTTGTCATGCAAAGCCCCCTTCCTGGTTTTTCACCAGGATAAGGTGGTTCTGCGTCCGGTCCCGGAATTTCTCCCTAAGGTGGTATCCCCTTTTCATCTCAATCAGGATATCTCCTTACCTTCATTTTGCCCTCATCCAGTTCACCAATGTGAAAAGGATTTGCACTTGTTAGATCTAGTGAGAGCACTCCGGCTCTACGTGTCTCGCACGGCGCCCCTGCGCCGTTCTGATGCGCTCTTTGTCCTTGTCGCTGGCCAGCGTAAGGGGTCGCAGGCTTCCAAGTCAACCTTGGCTCGGTGGATCAAGGAACCGATTCTTGAAGCCTACCGTTCTTCTGGGCTTCCGATTCCTTCAGGGCTGAAAGCCCATTCTACCAGAGCCGTGGGTGCGTCCTGGGCATTGCGGCACCGGGCTACGGCTCAGCAGGTGTGTCAGGCAGCTACCTGGTCTAGTCTGCACACTTTCACGAAACACTATCAGGTGCATACCTATGCTTCGGCAGATGCCAGTCTAGGTAGGCGAGTCCTTCAGGCGGCGGTTGCCCACCTGTAAGAGGGGGCCGTTTTCGGCTCTTTTTATCGAGGTATTCTTTTACCCACCCAGGGACTGCTTTTGGACGTCCCAATTGTCTGGGTCTCCCAATGGAGCGACAAAGAAGAAGGGAATTTTGTATACTTACCGTAAATTCCTTTTCTTCTAGCTCCTATTGGGAGACCCAGCACCCGCCCCTGTTCCCTTCGGGCTGGTTGTTCTTTTGTGTACACATGTTGTTCATGTTGAATTGTTCCTTTGGTTCATGGTTTCAGTTCTCCGAACATCCTTTGGATTGAATTTACCTTAGACCAATTTATAAGTTTCCTCCTTCCTGCTTTTGCACCAAAACTGAGGAGCCCGTGATGCACGGGAGGGTGTATAGGCAGAGGGGAGGGGTTACACTTTTTAAAGTGTAATACTTTGTGTGGCCTCCGGAGGCAGAAGCTATACACCCAATTGTCTGGGTCTCCCAATAGGAGCTAGAAGAAAAGGAATTTACGGTAAGTAAACAAAATTCCCTTCTTTATTGCTAAATGGCAATCTATTTAATGTACTAATCTAAATTTTTTTCCAAAACACTTTATTTCCCTATTATTGCCTCTTTACTTTGACAGCATGAACCTGATGCACATTTCACAGGTTCTTCGTCAGAAGTGCTGACCCTCCCCCCTGATGAAGTATCTGTGAAACGTGCGTCAGGTTCGCTGTTATACTGCTCTCATACGTCCCCAAGGCATTTGTGGAATACGCCACTCATCAGGGTGATCTCACTTTGTCCACTGTCGCCGTTAGATATACGGTATATCTATCTCTACTAAGAAAAAAAAATTGTGAACATTATACTTGCTGGATAAAACATATTGGGTATGTGGGAAGGTTTTATAATAAAATGTTTGTTTTTCCCCCTCCTCTGTATAGGTCATACAAACAAGACATCAATGGAAATGCCCGAGCAATGATGAAACTAATGAATAGTGCTGATCTGGCCAAGCATTCTTTGTCCAATTTAGGAAGTGCCAATTGTTTTGTTGATTCATTGTATGATGGCATTGATTTTGAGTGCAGTGTTTCTAGGTAAGGTTTGTTTTTTTTTATTTTTTATTTTGGTTTTTTTTTGTTTTTTTTTGTCTCCCCCCCCCCCCCCCTTCTTCCTGCTCCTGGCTTCACTGCGCTCCTCCTGGTGTCTTCTATCAAGGCAGGTAAGAATGGGATCGTGCGGAAAAATCCGCAGGCATAATTGACATGCTGCAGATTTTTCCGCAGGGAAATCCGCACTATTTCCGCTGCGTAAAAAAACGCAGCATGGGCACAGCAGTTCCAAAATGCCTTGGAAATGGCTGGGGACTTGATGTACTGCGGATTTTTGAAAAATCTGCGGAATTTCCGCAAAAAAAAACGCAGCAAATTTTCCGCAGCATGGGCACATAGCCTTAGATTGATTGAAATCTGTAATATAATCTACAATGCACTGTATTGCAAAGGGTTGTGTTGTGGAAATTCGCAGAATAATTTGACATGCCTTCAGCCTTACTCATCTGTAATGCAGGTCCGTTTCAATGTGTGAAATTTACAGTAGGTGGATGAGATTTTTGAAACCATATTCACTCTGAGAGGCCATAAGCAGACAGATGAGAGATTTTCTATTTTGGAGCTTCCACCAGTTTTACAGTATTAGCATTTAACATCAATATGTCACGTAGTGGCTAGAATCCTTTAATCGCTAGTTGGTATTTCTGTTCTGTTTCTTTATGAAAATGTGTTAGTAGAATCATCCTTGTGAAATAGTCTCTATGGGCATTTAGTTCATAGAAAGCTGTTATGGTCTATGGGTCGGACACATATCTCCCTGACAATCTGTATATTTTAAATCAAAGGAGGCGTTACCAGTGTGGGGCTGTAGATCAGGTGAACAGACTGTCAGTTATTACAGTGATACCTTTGTTTTCGTTAATACTCCGTCTGAATACAATCAATGAAAACTAAAACCAAGGCAATTATTTCCATAGGCATCAATGTAAATCATTATTAATTTGTTTTAGACACTCCAAAATACATACCAAGAACACATTTTATAGAGAGTAAAGATAGTTTTTAATACTAAAAACAATAAGAAATTAATATAAAATAAATATAAAAGGAATAGTAAATGAATATAAAAGACTAATGTAAAGAGTAAGTACATTTTATCTTACATTTCTTAGATACATTTTGAAACTGACAAGCGGGGTGACACTCACATAATGCCACACAGAGCAGAAAAATGCATGGATCATCCTTTGTTGCTGCAAAAATAGCAGCGTAGTCACGTGGGCATGCAGACAAAAACCGAGGCAAATTTTTAGTGGAAAAAATCAACAAAAACCGAAACCAATGATACCCGACGTCCATGAAAACCGAGGTACCACTGTATATGTCTCACACTGGTAACTACCCCTTTCATTTAAAGTAAGGCCTGGAAGTGGATTCTCAGGGAGCTCTGCGTTTGGCCCATAGGTCTAAACAACTAATGTACATATGTAGAGAAATGTGAATTCCTCTGGAATAAAACATAAGATCGCAGATTTCAAGGTATCATTTGTCAACTTTCAAAGACCCACATCTCCATTTAGATGGCTTAGGACAGTTCATCTGGTAAATTTCTTTTCTTTATCGTTCCTATGGGAGACCCAGACCATGGGTGTATAGCTACTGCCCCCGGAGGACACACAAAGTTACTACACTCAAAACGTGTAGCTCCTCCCTCCTAGCATATACACCCCCTGCTAGCCAGTCCTAGCCAGTTTCATTCTTTGTGTCAGGAGGATCACACACACACATGCATCCTTTTTTGATTTTTCATTTTTTCCAAAGATTTGGAAGAAAAGCGGGTCCACTGGACTCCCGGCATGTCCCTTCTCACCCCCCTGGCGGCGGTGCTGTTAAGGTTGATTTCAGGGCAGGAGCCCTTCATGCCGCGCTCCTTCACCATCCCTTAGGGGCTCTGGCTTGAAGTTAGAGCCAACACGGTTCTCACTGCCTTGCAGGAGACCGGCCTCCATCCGCAGCCCTTTTGCAGGACCCTGCTGGACGGAGCACTGGACCCCCACCCCACAGGGACTGGGCCCTGCGTCTCAAAGCTAAGTATAGAGACGTTATTCAGAGGCTCCTTCTGCAATGTGGGGCACTTTTATTGGGGGGGACAGTGATTTACTTTGATAATGCTGCTTTTTACTGTGTTTCTGGCCGGTTCCACGGTTTTTACTGAGAACCGCGCCGATGATGCCTGATTGTCGGCCGCATGCATAACTCTAGGCCCCGGCTTCAGCCGCGGCCTAGTTTCGTTTCGTTCCCCTGCATGTCAGTCATGCAGGGGGACACTGCAGCGCCGCCCGCCGGCCGCTCTGCACAGGGGAGGACACTCCTTTTTGAGGAGATGATTCCCTCCCCTGTACATCTCCTTAGCCCTCCGATTCCCGCTCCTGGGTTAACCCCCGCCGCCCCCCCCTCACTCTGGCGCCATTTTCTCAACGTTCTTAGTACACTGGTCGGCGCTGGCTGCTCTGCAGTGCAGAGGGAGTGAATATCTGGCTGGGGGTCCAGGCTTGGAATCCGGAGGGCACTCATAATAGCGGTCTGATAAGTCACAACCTCTGGTTGTGCACTTTTATACACTCTCAGGGCATTCTTAATTCTTTATTATAGAACCTCCTCCTCAGCAGCATGTCTCACACTAGGAGCAAAGCTCCAAGGCTGTACACTACATGTTCTGCATGTAAGCTCATATTGCCTGAACCGGCACAGACCCTTACTGTAATGGTTCTTATGTGGTGGTGCCTCAGCCTGGAGTCTCCCCAGGCTGAACCCCTGTCTTGGGTATTCTAGACATTCTAGACAGAGCCCCCACCTCTGCAGCATGTCTCACAGAGCGAGGCTGCAGGCTATTTTTATTATCCACTGCAGGTAGTCTCGTACGGCTGTACCGAGCTCATAACCACTTTGGCCCCTCAGCTTGGAGGCTCATTAATGGTCCCTCCAGCTGCTCCGGTTTCGGTGGCTGACCCCTGGGGGAATCCTATTTCCAGGGGTCGGCTGTCCCGGCATCTGCTGAGCATGCAGCCCCCTTCTCAGGGCGTTTTCTGCTTCAGCTCGCTCAGCAAAGCTCACAAGGGACTCTCCTTCTGGGCTCAGACCCCGTCCTCCTGACAGGGAGACGCAGGGTCCCCTGTCCTCCCCGTCCCGCAGCTCCGATTACGAGCTGACTCACTGGACGAGGAGGATGTCTCTACCAGGGGCTCGGACGCTACTTTATGTACATTGATCCGTCCATAGGTGACGCAGATGCGAATGATTGGATTGCGTCCATTATTCTTGTACTGGACCTCCATCCGCCTGTATCAGGGGAGTATTCCCCGCTGGCAGAAAGGCATCAGTATACCTTTAACAGGACGAGGAGTGTGTTCCTTAACCACTCCAGTTTTCAGCCCGCTGCGTCCAAGCCCACAGCCTGTCCTGCAGACCCCACAGCGGGGTTCTGCTGCCTGTCTCCCCCTCCCATCAGAGGGGTCTAGGAGTGTACTCATTCGCCAAGGGTGGCCACTCCGGTGTCTAGACTTTCAGCCCGGATAGTTGTATCAGTGGCTGACGGCACCTCTATAAGGATCCCACGGTACATTAATTTTGTACTGGACCTCAATCCGCCGGAGTTACCTTATCTAGGTGAACACAACGTGTGTTCCTTAACCACTCCAGTTTTTCAGGCCCCTGTGACCAGCCCAGGTTCCGCTCTGACAGTCGTTTCCCATGAAGCGTGATTCTGAGGACTGTGTTTCCCCTGTCCACCAATGGTGGTCAAGAAGTGGGCTCATTCACCTCAGGTGGCTCAGCCCGGACCGTTATGTCAGTGGCTGATGGCTCCTCACTTAAGGTTTTGCGGTCCGCTCGGTTGTCCTTTTGGCCAAGTCGGTATGGGGGCGGCAGGAGCTTCGTTCTCCTCAGCTTACAGCAGTGCGGTTTTTTTGTACCTTCTCTGCTTCTCTGGAGGAGATGCATTCCCTCACAGGGACTCTATGCCCAAAACGGTTGCCTGAACTTCCAGACTTCAGTCTTTTCATCCTCTGCCAGGTCTGCCATGCTGGACACCGCACGGCGGTGGTCTTGGCTACTTTCCTCGCTATCCGCAGGCTCCTGTGGCTTCGGAAATGGAAGGCAGATACCTCTATAGAGGTTCCTTGCTGGGCTCCCCTTTGGTGGGACCAGTTTCTTCGGAACCAACTGGATGAAATTAAGGAAGCTCTTGGCGGGGAGTGTTCTTCCTTGCCACGAACCTAAACCAGGGATCCTGTCCAAGGCAGGAATCAGTTGAGGTTTCGGTGGTTTCCGTTCCTCCATCTGATCGTCCTCTAGCTCGGCCTAGGTTCATAGAACCAAATGGCTCGAAGCTGCGTCTTCAGAAGACCGCAGGAGATGCTGCCACTGAGTCAGCTTCCTCCGAGCTATCTAGCCACGCCAACAACCTCCTTGGTCGGTGGCAGGCTCTCTCCACTTGGCGACGTAGGGTTCTAACACGTCTCCGTTCAGTGGGGGCGGGATTATATCCCCCATGGCTACAGGATGGAATTCTGTCCACCCGCCAAACAGATTTTTTCTGTCAACTCCTCCCAGCTCCAAGGCCGCCGCCTTCTCACAGGCCGTGGCATTTCTTGCAGGCCAATGGAGTAATTGTACCGGTTCCCGACTGGGAACGGTTCTGAGATTTTTGCTTAAATCTATTCCTAGTCCCCGAAGAGGGCGGTGCCTTCCGACCTGGATCTTTAGCTTTTCAAGCATAGTCAGATGTGGCGTTTTCACATGGAGTCTCGGTTTTGTTCCGTGTGTTTTTCGCCGGATCAGTCAAGAACCCAAGGAGATTCCCTAGCAGCCATCTGCATCAGAGATGCCTATCTGCAGGAGTCAATCGCAGTTTCACACCAGCGTTGACTACGTTTTGACAATCGGAGTGGTCCAATTCGTGGCTCTTCCCTTGGGGTTAGCCACGGCCCCTCGAGTATTCTCATTGGGGCAGCTGTGATTAGGGTCCTGCACCCCTAGGGATTGGCAGTGATCTTTTGCCCTGGACGGCCTTCTTGTCGGGGCTTCATCCAGTGCTGACTCTTAGTAGAGTGCTTCGCTCACTCTCGCCACTCTAACCTATTCGGGTGGCTTGTCTTTCTGTCCAAGTCCACTCTGACTTCGAACCAGAGGTTCTCAGGGACGCAATTCGAGACTCTGTCGGCACTTGTGAAGCTGCTCTTAGTCGATCAGTAGTCCCTCCGCTGGCGGTCGACGTCGTTCTATCAGACACCTTATACAGGTGCTGGTCAGACGGTGACGTCAATGGAAGCCTATCCGCCTTGGGAGCAGTATATCTCCACCGTGGAGCGCAGGGCGCTTGGACTCTGTCCGAATCAGCCCTCTGGATCAATGTGCTGGAAATCAGAGCTGTATTTCTAGCTCTCTAAGCCTTCACCATCTGTTGGCGGCTAGGCACATTCGAGTCCAGTCGGACAACGTGACAGCGTTTTCCTACATCAGCTTCCGGGGCGGGACACTCAGCCGCCTGGCAATCTTGGCGGCTCAACATTCTTCAGTGGACAAGGGACTCCTAGTCCACCGTATCCGCAGCCCACATCCTAGATGTGAAAACTGCGAGGCAGACTATTTCAGCTGTCCAACCGTGGTCCACAATCCTCAGGTTTTGCGGTAGACACACTGGTTCATGTTTGATCCCAGCTTCGTCTCTTTACGTATTTCACCCTCTACCTCTTGTCCAGAGTCCTGCGCAAGATCAGTAAAGGGGGCCGTCGGGTCATTCTCATACTCCAGACTGACCCAGGCAGGCTTGGTACTCTGACCTGCTCCTTCTGTCCGTTGGGTTGCCATGGCATCTTCCGGACCGTTCAGACCTTTTCTCAAAAGGTCCGTTTTTTCCGTCAGAATTCTGGATTCTCAGATTGACGGCGTAGCTCTTGAGTCCTGGATCTTGGCGACTTCTGATATCCTTCCTGAAGTCATCTCCGCTATGACTCGAGCTCCAAAGTGTCCTTTGACCTTTTTGGCCTTGCCGACCCTCCTGTCCCTTCCACAGTCCGGTCTACAGCCAGGACTATCCCTCATTAAGGGACAGGTCTCGGCTCTGTCAGTATGTGCCAGCGGCGTATCGTCCGGCTGGCTCCGGTGCGCTCCTTTAAGGGCGCATCTCACATCATTCCGCCTTTCCGGCGGCCTATGGAGCCCTGGGACCTTAATCCGGTCCTCCCGGTTCCCGGAAACCCCCCTTTGCGCCTCTTGGGGAGGTTTCTTTGTTTCATCTTTCACAGAAAGTAGTCTTTCTAGTGGCTATAATTTCCCGCCAGAGAGTTCTGGCTGCACTCTCTCGGAGTCACCCCCTTTTTTGGTCTTTTGCATCAAGACAAGGTGGTCTTCTTCCGACTCCGGACTTTTTTCCCTAAGGCGGTTACTGCTTCCACCTTATCCGGGGCAATTTTCCTGCCTTCCTTTTGTCCGGCTCCTGTTCATCGCTTGAGGAAGCGTTGCATATCCTGGATCTGGTGCGGGCGCTCCAGATCTATGTGTCTCGCACCGCCGTTATTAGGCGGTGCACCTCTCTCTGGTGCTGACTGCTAGTCAGCGTAGCGGTCTCTCGGCATCTAAGCCGACCCTGGTTCGTTGGCTTAGGTCGGCCATTTCCGAGACCTACAAGTGTACTCAAGTGCCTTCCCCGCCGGGGATCAGAGCACATTTGATCAGACCTGTCGGCGCCTTTTTGGGCTTTCAGGCACCAGGTTACGGCTCAGTAGGTCTGTCAGACTGCAGCTCGAATTAGTCTGCATACTTTTTCGAAGCACTACCCAAGGCATGCTCATGCTTTGGCAGACGCGGGCTTGGGCAGACGCATTTGTCCGGCGTCTGTCGCCCATTTGTGAAGTTAGGTTTGCCTGCTTCTCAGTTGTCTGTTTATTCCCACCCATGGACTGCTTTTGGACGTCCCATGGTATGGGTCTCCCATAGGAACGATAAAGAAAAAGAGAATTTTGTTACTTACCGTAAATTCTTTTTCTTATAGTTCCGTCATGGGAGACCCAGCACCCTCCCTATTGCCTGTTGGCAGGTTTCTTGTTCCGTGTGTCTTCACCGGCTGTTATTGTTGTAGACAGAGGTTCCGGTTCTTCCGGATTTTACTGTCTCTTCTTGTGGGTGGATGTCCTCCTTCAGCTTTTGCACTAAACTGGCTAGGACTGGCTAGCAGGGGGTGTATATGCTAGGAGGGAGGAGCTACACGTTTTGAGTGTAGTAACTTTGTGTGTCCTCCGGGGGCAGTAGCTATACACCCATGGTCTGGGTCTCCCTTGACGGAACTATAAGAAAAAGAATTTACGGTAAGTAACAAAATTCTCTTTTTTTTTTTTTTTTTTTTTTTTTTTTTTTTTATATGACGTTGTTGATCTTTCTTGCAGGGCTCGATTTGAGCTCATCTGTTCATCTCTGTTCAATCGGTGCATTGATCCAATAAAAATCCTACTACAAGAAGTTGGTGTCAAAGAGACAGATGTGAATCAGGTATGCCTTTAGTCAGTATTATGTAATGGTTCTCATTATTTTAAATAAGCAAAATTGGGTGCACATTATTCTTAGTTTCCTAAAGACAGATGGTTTCTTTGCCAGCTGTGCCCTAGAATTTATGTGTAGCTATTGTGATTGCTCAGAGTTGGTGCAAATCCCATTTGATCGGCTATAACAAAGGTCTATGGCCACCGCACAAGAGCGTGAGTACCTCCTATTACCTGCAATCAGCCATAGTTCTGCTTTTAATTGCCTGGTCCCAAAATCCTATGTGAATTGTGCCACAACAATGACATCACGCCAGACTGGCTTATCTAAAGAAGAGCAATGGTATTTGGCAGGTAAGAGGTGGCGTTCCTTCTGCCTAGCAGTGGCCACACGACCACTACCATGGCGGATGGAATACAACGTGCAAATCATTTTTGTACCAACTCTAATGTGTTTTTATCGTTTTTAGTATAAATGTTGTTGATAATATTTATCATAGGTTCTCCCATAAATAACTATGTAATTAATAGTTGTAAGAACACTGAGGACCCTACTGCTGAGACACCCACTTTATAATTTGAAAGGGTTCCAAGCTTCCTGTGTGACTAGATCGGCATGTGTGACCACAGTTCCATTCACATCGGGGAGTTTCGTACAATTAAAGCCCATATACAGCATTGCACAAAAGTGAATACACCCATCGTATTTTTGTAAATATTTTCTTGCACAACACCAAAGATCTGACACTGATACAATGTAAAGTAGTCAGTGTACAGGGCTTAGCAGTGTAAATTTGCTGTGCCTGCTAAATAACTCAAAAGTAGAAATACTCTGCACACTCTTTTTGAATGCAAAGCGAAGGACTTTTATTGAAGTTTGAAGAACATGAAAGTTAATACAGTAAGATGCTCATTAATCGCAACTGTGTAATGTTTCAACTCCAAACAGTCTTTTCTTTTTCGCTCCTAATTGGGAGACCCAGACAATTGGGTGTATAGCTATTGCCTCCGGAGGCCACACAAAGTATTACACTTAAAAGTGTAAGGCCCCTCCCCTTCTGGCTATACACCCCCAGTGGGATCACTGGCTCACCAGTTTTGTGCTTTGTGCGAAGGAGGCAACACATCCACGCATAGCTCCACTGTTTAGTCAGCAGCAGCTGCTGACTATGTCGGATGGAAGAAAAGAGGGCCCATACAGGGCTCCCAGCATGCTTCCTTCTCACCCCACTTCATGTCGGAGGTGTTTGTTAAGGTTGAGGTACCCATTGCGGGTACGGAGGCTGGAGCCCACATGCTGCTTCCTTCCCCATCCCTTTTTACAGGGCTCTGGGTGAAGTGGGATTCTATCGGTCTCCAGGCACTGAGACCGTGCTCCATCCACAGCCCCTGGTATCTGCTGGACATGGAGCGGAGTATCTTCAGGGACATGGCCCTGCTACATGGAGGTACTCTGTGTCCCTGTGGGGACCGCGCAGACACACGGCAGCACTGCTGGGTGTGTTAGTGCGCCAGGGACAGCGGCGCTGTCCGCACTAGTGCCATCGCACACCACAGCGTTGCTGGGTGTGTTAGTGTATTGGGTGACTACTGCGCTAACCGCCGCTGCCATTTTTATTTAAGGCGCCGCTGGGATTTGTGGTGCGCCGGGGACTTCCGCGCCGGCCAGCACTGATATGCCGGCCGCGCTTATTAACTCGAGTCCCCGGCTTCTGGGCCTAGTCTCCCTTCGTTACCGCCCACAGGCCTGACAGTCAGGGTAGGGGCGTGACGCTGCATAGCACAGCAGCGCTGAGAGCTGGAGTATGTTTTGCATACTCCACCCCTCTCACTGTGTGCACTGTGAGACCGGATTCCCGCACTTTCTCAGGCACGCCCACGGCTTCCTTCTCTACACAGGACGCCGGCAGCCATTAGTGTCAGTTTCTGTACGATACAGAGACAAGTGTGGAAGACCCTGGCATTCTGATAGTCACACAATCGCTGCAACAGGCGTTAAGCAGCACCTGTGGTGCTAACCCCACTAGTGCAGAAGTGCACTTATAGATATGCTTGTACTATATACATTGCACTGTTTGGTCGCACGTTGTATATACCCTCCTGGATTGTGCGGAGGAGTTATCAGCATATTCTCTGTGTAAAACAAAGGTGCAGAACCACATGTTTTTCTATGCAGCCGGTACAGCATGTACGGCTATACGGCCGGCAGGTTACATAGACCCCCATTATATCCAACTCAGCCGGAGTCTCTGCTAATGGCCAGAGGATGAGGACGGTGTCTGCAGTATTTACTGACAGATTTTCTGAGACTATGGCTATGATACTAGAAGCCTAGCAGTCCGGACATGTCTCTCACAACATGGGCACTGTTGAATCATTGATCCATGGCCCCCCTCAGTGTGAACAACTAACAGCTCCGGGAATGTCACACGCATCCCAGAGTCACGGCTCTGCACAGACGTCAGTCCCAGACAGCCTAAGCGGGCTCACTATGAGCGGCCCTCGGTTTCATCAGGGTCCTAGCAGAAGGACTCTCTGTGTAATGAGGCGGAAGTAGCGGCTCAGGATTCTGATCCTGAGACCGCTCTCAATCTGGATACACCTAATGGTGACGCCATAGTGAATAATCTTATAGCGTCCATCAATAGAATGTTGGTTATTTCTCACCCAGCTCCTCCAGTGGAGGAGTCAGCTTCACGTATTTTTCTGGACCACTCTGCCTTCAGAGAGGCAGTCCAGGAACACCACACTTATCCAGATATGCGCTTCTCCAAACGGCTTAGGATACACGTTATCCCTGCCCCCTGACGTGGTCAAGGACTGGACCCAGTGTCCCAAGCGGCATCCTCCAATCTCCAGGCTTGTAGCTAGATCCATAGTTGCAGTGGGAGATGGAGCTGCACTTAAAGATGCCACTGACAGACAGATGGATCTCTGGTCTAAATCCATCTATGAGACTGTCGGCGCACCGTTGGCTCCAGCATTCTCACCCTTGGGGCACTCCAAGCTATTTCAGCTTGTCTTACACAGATTGACACGGTTACACGTACATCTGTGCCGCACGTGGCATCCTTAACCTCTCAAATGTCTGCATTTGTTTCTTACGCGATTCAGGTTGCCCTAGACTCTGCGAACCGTACGGCAGTAGCCTCCGCTGCTCCGTGTTTTTAAGCAGAGCCTGGTCTGCTCGTTAAGTGAATGGAAGGCAGATTCTGCTTCCAAAAAAGGTTGCTTAACCAGTTGCCTTTTTCTGCTGACCGACTGTTTGGTGAGCGTTTGGATGTAACCATTAAACAGTCCAGGGGTAAGGATTCATCCTTTCCTCAGCCCGGACACAACAAACCCCAACAGAGCAGGAGGCAGTCGTGGTTTCGGTCTTTTCGAGGCTCGGGCAGGTCCCATTTTTCCTCGTCCAATGTGGACTCAAAAGGATCAGAGGAGCTCAGATTCTTGGCGGGCTCAGTCACGCCCAAAAAAGAGACAGTCTGAAAACCCGCTTCCAAGGCGGCTTCCTCATGACTTGCGGCCTCCTCTCTCCGCATCCTCGGTCGGTAGCAGGCTCACCCGCCTTGGCGATATTTAGCTGCCATAGGTCAATGACCGTTGGGTGTGAGACATTCTGTCTCACGGGTACAGGATAGAGCTCACTTCTCGTCCTCCAACTCGATTCTTCAGAACTTCTCCACCTCCCGGCCGAGCCGCTGCTCTTCTGCAAACAGGGTGCACTCTATAGGCAGAAAGAGTGATGACCCCCGTTCCTCTTCAGGAACAAGGTCACGGTTTTTACCCCAAATTATTTGCGGTGCCTATAAGAACGGGCCGTTCCGTCCCGTTCTGGATCTAAAACTGCTCAGCAAGCTCGTGGACACCAGGCGGTTCCGGATGGAATCCCTCCGCCATGTCATTGCCTCAATGTCCCAAGGAGATTTCCTAGCATCATTAGGCATCAAGGATGCTTATCCACACGTGCCGATTGATCCAGAGCACTAGCGTTTCTACGCTTCGTTATAGGAGACGAACACCTTCTGTTCGTAGCTCTACCTTCCGGCTAGCGACAGTCCCACTGGTCTTCGCCAAGGTCAGGGCAGCAGTAGTCACAGTCCTGCACTCTCAGGGTCACTCTGTGATCCCATATTTAGACGATCTACTTGTCAAGGCATTCTCTTAGGACACATGCCGACACTGCCCGAACGTTGCGCTGGAGACTCTCTAGAGTTTTGGGTGGATCATCAACTTTTTGAAGTCAGATCCGACCCCGACCCTATCGCTAACATATCTAGGCATGGAGTTTCATACTCTCTCAGCGATAGTGAAGCTTCCGCTAGACAAACAGCATTCTCTACGGGCTGCAATCTCTTCTTTAAGAACCAGTCGCACACATTGAGACGCCTCATGCACTTCCTACTTAAGATGGTAGCAATGGAGGCAGTTCTTTTCGCGCAGTTTCATCTGCGTCCACTACAATGTGACATTCTCCGCCAATGGGACGGGGAGTCGACCTCCCTCAACAGAGTCTGACCACTTGTATGTTGGGGTCGCTATACCTGCATCTTGAGCCCTTCACCTACAGTATCTCCCCTGATGAATCCTGGCGGAGGAAACGCGTCGGGAGGCTCCATGGTGATGAATCTTTAGGGCTAATTTAATCAGGGTCAGTTTGGGACGGTCCTTGTAAGGGCTGGAGCTAATGGGGCTTGAGGGTTCAGCTAGTTCCTGCCAGGGAGAGAGCTCCTGCCCGGCCATGGACAGCCACCCGATTCATCTATCCTGATGACCCCCTTCTAACTACTGACCTGCACCTACAACTGGGTGAGACCATTCCATTTCTCTATTTATAATTGCATGATGTATAAATGAGCCGGTCATTATAAGCAAGAGGCAATAATTATACCTATATGTTTACTGCCGTGATTATACTCTGAATTAAATCCAAGAAACACCACTGTGATCTTGGATGGATTTTTGTTAGATTTCTGTTAGGTTATGGTTGGTAATTGGTGTTTACATGTATGAAAAGCTTGTTTTTTGGGGGATTTAGTAACCCCATACTGTATATTACATTGGTGAGTCCTATTGGGGGGCTTGGTTCCCACTGGAATATATCCTCCCATGACCCTAACCTGACTAATAGGATTATAGGTTGTTGCCCCATTTATCCGGCTCATAGTAGTCATCAATTCACAGTGTCTATGAATCTTGGACACTGATTTGGCGTCGAAGCCCCTCAATGTCCATCTGGTGATTATGGTCTATCATTGACGGACACCACCGGGGGGGCTCCAACGCTATCTTTGTTGGTCCTCTTGGACATGAGTATTGTTTCATTTTTTTGCACAAAAAATTAATTTATAAATTGCAGCACTACGCAATTTTTCTAATAATTCTAATAAAAGTTATGTATTATTCCCTTTCTCACTGCTGATACTTATCTTAATTTTGAGAGGTAATTTGGGAACGGCTTCTCATCACCTGTTTCTATACTGCTGGTATTTGCACTTCCTACTTAAGATGGTAGCAATGGAGGCAGTTCTTTTCGCGCAGTTTCATCTGCGTCCACTACAATGTGACATTCTCCGCCAATGGGACGGGGAGTCGACCTCCCTCAACAGAGTCGTCTTTCTTTCTCAGGCGGCCAAGGAATCTCTACGGTGGTGGCTTCTTCCCACCTCATGGTCAAAAAGAAGGTCCTTCCTATCCCCATCCTGGGCGATAGTTACGACAGACGCGAGTCTATCAGGGTGGGGAGCAGTTTTTCTCCACCACAGCGCTCAGGGTACGTGGACTCAGCAAGAGTCCACCCTTCAGATCAATGTTCTTGAACACAGAGCAGTGTATCTTGCCCTACAAACCTTCCAACAGCAGCTGGACAGCAAGCAAATCCGACTTCAGTCGGACAACTCCACAGCGGTGGCATACATCAACCACCAAGGAAGAACGCGCAACCGGCAAGCCTTCCAGGAAGTCCGGCAGGTTCTGATGTGGGTGGAAGACACGGCATCCACCATATCCACAGTTCACATCCCAGGCGTGGAAAACTAGGAAGCTGACTTCCTAAGTCGCCGGGGTGTGGCCGAAAGGGTATGGTCTCTTCACCCGGACGGGTTTCAGGAGATCTGGCGCCGCTGACAGAGGCCGGACGTCGATCTAATGGCGTCACGGCACAACATCAATGTGCCAGCTTCATGGCACGGTTTCACAATCATCGAGCTCTGGCGGCAGACGCCTTAGTTCAGCATTGGTCGCAGTTCCAGCTACCTTATGTGCCACCTCTGGCATTGTTGCCCAGAGTGCTGCGCTAGATCAGGACCGACTGCGGCCGCGCCATCCTCGTCGCTACAGATTGGCCGAGGATGTTGTGGTTCCCGGTTCTGTGGTGCCTCACGGTAGGCTAACCGGGGGCACTACCAGACCAATCAGACTGGCTGTCTCAAGGGCCATTCTTCCATTTGAATTCTACGGCCCTCAACCTGATGGTGTGGCATTGAGTCCTGGAACCTAGTGTCGTCAGGATTACCTCAGGACGTGGTTGCCACCATGAGACAGGCTAGCATACCAACGTCCGCCAAGATTGACCACAGGACGTGGAAGATATTCTTATCTCGGTGCTCGGCGCAGGGTGTTTCTCCCTGGCCGGTTGCATCGTCTATGTTTCCTTCCTTCCTGCAATCTAGGTTGGAAAAAGGGTTGTCGCTCAGTTCCCTTTAGGGACAAGTCTCAGCGCTATCTGTATTTTTTCAGAAACGACTTCCTCAGGTACGCACGTTCCTACGGGGAGTTTGTCGTCTCAGCACTCCGTACAAGCGGCCGTTAGAGCCCTGGGATCTGAACAAGGTTCTAATTGCTCTCCAGATGCCGCCTTTCGAGCCTTTGAAAGAGGTCTCCCTTCCCGCTTTTCTCGGGAAGTGGCCTTCTAGTAACGGTCTCGTCTCTTAGGAGAGTTTCCGAGCTAGCAACGCTCTCATACAAATCTCCCTTCCTGGTCCTTCACCAGGACAGGGTAGTTCTGCGTCCGATTCCGGAATTTCTCCCTAAGGTGGTATCCCACTTTCATATCAATCAGGATATCACCTCACCTTCTTTGTGTCCTCGTCCAGTCCATCAATTTCAGAAGGATTTGCATCTGTTGGTTCTGGTGAGAGCACTCAGGTTCTACTTCCCGCATGGCGCTCCTACGCCACCCGGATGCACTCTTTGTCCTTGTCGCTGGTCGGCGTAAACAGTCGCAAGCTTCTGAATCCACCCTGGCTCGGGGGATCGAGGAACCAATTCTTGAAACCTACAGTTCTACTGGGCTTCTGGTTCTCTCAAGGCTGAAGGCCCATTCTACCAGAGCCGTGGGTGCATCCTGGGCATTACGGCACCAGGCTACGGCTCAGCAGGTGTCAGGCACCTACCTGATTGAGTCTGCATACTTTTACCAAGCATTTTCAGGTGCATACCTACGCTTCGGCAGACGCCAGCCTAGGTAGATAAGTCCTTCAGGCGGCGATTGCCCACCTGTAGGAAAGGGCTGTTTGACGGCCCTATCACGAGGTATTCTTTTACCCACCCAGGGACTGCTTTTGGACGTCCCAATTGTCTGGGTCTCCCAATTAGGAGCGAAAAAGAAGAAGGGAATTTTGTTTACTTACCGTAAATTCCTTTTCTTCTAGCTCCAATTGGGAGACCCAGCACCCGCCCTGTTTTCTCGGGGTTTTTCTGTTTTTTCGGGTACACATGTTGTTCATGTGGTATGGTTCAGTTCTCCGATGTTTCCTCGGATTGAATTGGTCTTTAAACCAGTTATTGGCTTTCCTCCTTCTTGCTTTGGCACTAAAACTGGTGAGCCAGTGATCCCACTGGGGGTGTATAGCCAGAAGGGGAGGGGCCTTACACTTTTAAGTGTAATACTTTGTGTGGCCTCCGGAGGCAATAGCTATACACCCAATTGTCTGGGTCTCCCAATTGGAGCTAGAAGAAAAGGAATTTACGGTAAGTAAACAAAATTCCCTTCTTTCAAACAGTCATTGCAAAATGTTAAAAATAAGAGTACACATCTACAATAGAAGACCTTTTAATAAATACTTATCATACGTGCCTCTATACAAATATATACCTAATACATAACGTTGTTGGTTGGGAGACATTAACCAATGTGAGTGTGGTACTAGATAGTAGTCAACATTAAGGTTAAGGCTGCTTTCACACATCCGGTTTTTGCTGAGCGGCACAATACGGCGCTTTACAGAAAAAAAGACAACAGTTTTTTTTTTTTTTTTGCCGCCGGTTGTTTTTTTCCCCATAGACTTACATTAGCGCCGTATTGTGCCGCATGGCCTTGCGTTGCGTCCGTTCTTTGCCGGATGCGGCATATTTTTAGCCCATGCGGCGGCCGGATGGAACGTTGCCTGGCACGTTTTTTGTGTGGCGAAAAAAACGCATCGCGCCGGATCCGGCACGATGCGGTGCGATTTACAATGCAAGCCTATGGACGCCGGATGCGGTTTTTTGCACTGCGAATGCTCAGTATCAAGCCGCATCTGTCAAAAAACGGACGGGCCGCATGGAAAAACGTATGCAACGGATCAGTTTTTTTCGCCACATCCGTTGCATAGGTTTTTGAGCCGGATTGAGCCGCACTGCAAAAACCGGATGTGTGAAAGCAGCCTAAGGTGGGAAAGCAGCCTAAGGTGACACATGAAGGTTAATATTCTGTCTTAAGTCTGGGCTAGCCAGAGCATTAAGCAGCTGCATGTGATCAAGGGTGGTGGTACACTGGCTCTCTTTACACTAGCACCTTGAAGAATCAACTTTGTGTCCTCCATATTTTTCTTCTCTCTAAATAACTCCACACACAGCCGTTAATGACTCAACCGCTGGCAAAAAAAAAAGTGCGTACACCTCTTTAGTGAAAATAGTCAAATTTACCCAAAGTGTCAATATTTTGTGTGGCTGTAAGAGGTGGACCTACGGTTGTGTGCCCCCTGACGACAACAATAGTTTTAATGCAAGTGTGTAATAGTTTTAATGCAAGCTGTAGTAGATGGTGATGGTGGTAGATGGTGTAATGTATAAGATGGATAGTTATGTGGGCCGCAGTACTAAAACTGGCCATAAGAGGTCATTGTTTCCCTGTGTACCTGTTTAGAATTCCTCTGTGGCAGTAGGATCCCCAGTGGTCAGGTAAGACAGAGATCTGAGTCAGCCGGGGGGTGTTAAGGTACCATCACACATAACGAGATCGCAGCTGAGTCACGTGACGCAGTAGCGATCCCGTTAGCGATCTTGTTATGTGTGACACCTACCAGCGATCAGGCCCCTGCTGTGAGATCTCTAGTCGTTGCAGAGTGGTCCAGGCCATTTTCTTCAAAGGCAAAGTCCTGCTGGGCAGGACACATCGCTGTGTTTGACGCTGTGTGACAGGGTCCCAAAGACTGACGAGATCGTTATACAGGTCGCTACTGCGACCTGTATTGTTCCTGCATCGCTGGTAAGATCTGACTGTGTGACATCTCACCAGCGACCTCCCAGCGACTTACCTGCGATCCCTATCAGGTCACATCGTTTTCGGGATCACTGGTAAGTCGTTGTGTGTGACTGGGCCTTTAGAGTTCAGGGAAAGAGTTGATCCTGTTAAGAGGGAATTCTGTGGTGGACGCAAAGGAGAAAGGATATTAGAGAATGTGTGTAGGTAGACCGGGTTCAAGATGTCTATATTAATGGCTGCATGTTGCATTATTTAGAGAGCACATCAAATTTATACTGTTATGCAAGCTGTACACTGACTACATTGTATCAATGTCATATCTTCAGTGTTGTGCCATAAGATATAATAAAATATTTACAAAAAATGTGAGGTGTGTACTCATTTTCATGATATACTGTATTTATTATTCACTTTATACAGTGCCATCATATTCCATTGTGCTACACATACTTAAAAGGGTGGATCACCCATATTTTTTTATTGTCTAGTTCGATATTATATTGAGAAACAATATTTCTCTCAAATTCCTTGTGTTGGCAATAGTGCCTGTGAGAGGTGCTATTGCAGACTGCTGTTCCCGCTCCAGTGACGTCTCTGTCAAGTGCCGCACACGTCACATCTGTGCAGCCGGCTATATTCTTCCCTGCAAGCAAAGCAAGAGACGCAACGCACTGTGCTGTGAGGGAGAGGGAGGAGGGCGCAGGGAGCAGATGGGCTGTGACAAGTTGTAAAACACCGCCCACAGCTCAGTGAGTCTGGAAGAATGCAGCCGGCCGCACGGATGTGACGTGTGCGGCACTTGACGGGTACGTCACTGGAGCGGGGAACAGCGGTCTGCAATAGCGCCTCTCACAGGCACTATTGCCAACACAAGGTATTTGAGAGAAACATTGTTTCTCAAGATAATATCGATCTAGACAATAAAAATATGGGTGACCCACCCCTTTAATCATAATGGTCCCTACTGGGCTCACAATTTAAATGAACATATATTGCTTATTTTCACATTTGGAGGCATTATTTGGCGTTTTCTAATTAATAAATCTTCCTTGGCATTGTAGGTAGTTTTATGTGGTGGGTCAGCTCGCATGCCTAAACTGCAGCAATTGATATGCGATTTATTTCCTGATGTGGAATTGCTCAGTAGCATACCGCCAGATGAGGTTATTCCTATAGGAGCTGCTATAGAAGCTGGAATTCTACTGGGCAAAGAAAATCCATCAATGGAATTAGACACCATTACTATTGAGTGCTCCGCCAGCAACATAATGGTTAAGGTTTGTATTTTAGGAAATGAAAGTCAATGCTTCTATGGGGGTAAAAATGGGACACCTGTGAAAAACACTTGTGATACGATATGGATGTGCACAGAGAAATTCTTTACTTACAGCTTTGATACAATTTGTTACGAGTCTGTATAGATTGTCTTGACTTCCTGCTGAGCACGTTGAGAACCCAACTAAGGCCGGGGCCACACTGGGACTACTGCGATCCTCGCAGAACACTCAGCTCACGCTGGCAGCACAGTGGGAGCCAAGTGTCATGTGAGTGTCACTGCGACTGAGGTCCGATCAGACCACAGCTGCGCGGGGGGGGGCGGTGCTGTGGAGGGGAGGGATTTCTCTCACTCTTTTCTCCGTAGCCGGTTATTGCCATTCTCGCCCTGCACTCGCGGTACACCAGTGTCCTGCGAGTGCAGTGCGATGTTTCTCTCGCCCCATAGACTTGAATGGGTGCGAGAGAAAGAGGATCGCATTGCACCCGCAGCATGCTGCTGCAATTGTTTTTTCGGGTCGATTAGGGCTGAGAAAATAATCGCTCATGGGAGCTGGCACACAGGCTAATATTGGTCCGAGTGGAATGCAATGTTTTATCGCACTCCACTCACTCCGATTTTCATGCCGTGTGTCTTAGGCCTACACAGGAGTGTGGAGCATAAACAGGATGACCTTGCTACAGTATCTATAGAACAAGGCAATATTGCTAAATATCATAAATATATTGAAAAGATGTATAGATGGGCAAGGTTTGTTTTTTTGTTTTTTTTTTGGTTTTTTTTGTTTTGTTTTTTTTAAACTGTATGTTGCATGACGGTTGAGGGATTATGGAGCAGATGCCTTCTGCAAGATCCAGGATTGGAGTTAACACCTCAGGTCCTGTGATGAACAGTAGCCATGGCGGTGAAGTAGGGAAACGGAGGGATTGCCCACAATAGAACTACAGTGTGTCAATGGGCTGCCTCGGCAGCTGGGGGCTTAATGAGGTATCCCAGATATGTCAACTTAGGACTTTTATTAAGTCCTGCTTATCCAGTACTACATAGTAAATTAAATGAGGCTATTGAAGATAGAACTTATCCTGCTTAAAACCACCTTTTGATTTGTCTGTTGATTGGGGGGGGGGTGGTGGATAAAGTTATGGTTCTTGGTAGGCTTGTTTGAAAGAAACAAGAATTGACTGCAGTGGGCAGGGGTCAATGACTAACTGCAACTACTGTACCTATCTATTTAATTTCCATCTTTACAGGAGGCTGATGAGTCAGGCGCTGAAAAGTTCTTGATTTTACTGCCGTCGGGTACACCACTTCCTGCACGAAGACAACATTCCTTACAAGCGCCTGGGAACTTTACCTCGGTTTGCTTGGAACTATATGAATCAAGTCAAAAGTCAGCTCCATCAGAAAACTTAAAATTTGCACAGGTAAGAAGAATTATCTCTCATGTACTAATGACTACGGTGCAGACACAGAAATAAGCAGAGGGCTTCAAACGAACTTTAGGGTGGTGTCACACACAACGACAACGACGTCGCTGCTACGTCACCATTTTCTGTGACGTTGCAGCGACGTCCCGTCGCTGTCGCTGTGTATGACATCCAGCAACGAGCTGGCCCCTGCTGTGAGGTCGCCGCTCGTTGCTGAATGTCCAGCTTCATTTTTTGGTCGTCACTCTCCCGCTGTGATGCACAGATCGCTGTGTGTGACAGCGAGAGAGCGACGAAATGAAGCGAGCAGGGAGCAGGAGCCGGCGTCTGGCAGCTGCGGTAAGCTGTAACCAAGGTAAACATCGGGTAACCAAGGTTACCAGCCTCCGCCGCTCTCACGCTGCCAGCGCCGGCTCCTGCTCTCTGCACATGTAGCTGCAGTACACATCGTGTAATTAACCCGATGTGTACTGTAGCTAGGAGAGCAGGGAGCCAGCGCAAAGCAGTGTGCGCGGCTCCCTGCTCTCTGCACATGTTCCAGCACAGCGACGCGTGTCGTTATGATCGCTGCTTCGGCTGCTGTGTTTTGACAGCTAAGCAGCAATCATAAAAGCGACTTACAAGGTCGCTGCTACGTCACAGAAAATGGTGACGTAACAGCGACAACGCTGTCGTTTAGTGTGACCCCAGCTTTAGGTGTTAGATTCATAAGTTTGTGACAAAACTGTTCATTGTTCTGACATTTTACTGCCAATTAATTGCACATGTAAGGACTGCAAAAGACAATACATCTAAACTGGTTAGAAATCTGAGCCTCCAGCTAATGATGCCCTGGCCAATCTGTGACTGGCTCTAGTTGAAAAGGCTTAAAGGGAATTTGTCACCAGTTTTTTGTTACCAGATCTGAGAGCAGTATAATGTAGAGACACAGACCCTGATTCTAGCGATGTGTCATCTACTGTTTGCTGTCATTTTGATAAAATCAATATTTCTTTGTCGCTCCATTGGGAGACCCAGACAATTGGGTGTATAGCTTCTGCCTCCGGAGGCCACACAAAGTATTACACTTTAAAAAGTGTAACCCCTCCCCTCTGCCTATACACCCTCCCGTGGATCACGGGCTCCTCAGTTTTATGCTTTGTGTGGAAGGAGGCACACATCCACTCATGCATTCTTATATTAGTTATGTCGGTTGGAAGAAAAGAGGGCCCCCACGGGGCCCCCGGCATGTTCCCTTCTCACCCCACTACGTCGGCGGTGTTGTTAAGGTTGAGGTACCCATTGCGGGTACAAAGGCTGGAGCCACATGCCGTCTCCTTCACCATCCCTTAGCGGCTCTGGGA
Source organism: Anomaloglossus baeobatrachus (assembly GCF_048569485.1). Lineage (NCBI taxonomy): Eukaryota > Metazoa > Chordata > Amphibia > Anura > Aromobatidae > Anomaloglossus > Anomaloglossus baeobatrachus. Next base: position 389,617,041 of record NC_134356.1, on the reverse strand, counting down.
GAAGTGGGATCCTAAGCGGTCATCCATTTACTGGGACCGTGCTCCCTCCGCAGCCCCTGTGGGAACCTGCCGGACCGGAGCCTATTCAACCTCAGGGACCGGGCCCTGCAACTCAAAGGTACTCTGTGTCCCCATTGGGGACTGTGCAGGGAGCGCACCTTCTTCCCGGAAGCTGCGGCAGCTGCTGAATTGAGAAGGCCGGTGGACTTCCGCGTCGACCGTGCCTGCTTGTCGGGCGCGGTCTCAAATTTAGTCCCCGGCTTCATCGCGGCCTAGTCGCAAAAATCCCGCCCCCGGGCCTGCCTGTCAGGGGTAAGGGCGGGATTACCGACCTGACGTCGGATGTGAGGGCTGGAGCATCCTGCATGTTTTCCTCCCCCCTCACTGATCACTGTGGGGACCCCAGATTCCCGCACTTTCCTGGCGCCGCCCACGGCTCCACTCCTCCCCTGAGAGCTCCGGCAGCCATTTTTTGGCATTCTGCCGGTGGAGGATTCTCAGTGAACAGCTCTGCAGCTCCGGGGGACCTAAGGCAGGGAATCTGGAGGACACACTCCGCTTGTTAGCGGTCGGTAAGCCACACCGGTCACCCGGTGCTGGTCCCCCTAGGGTGCCGGAATAGATACGTGTATATATATATATATATATATATATATCTGTTCGGTCGGGCTGTATACCCCTTTTTTCCCATATACCCTCAGTGATCACTCTCCTAGGAGACAACAGCATGTCGTCCACAAGGAGCAAAGCTGTTAAGGCACATGGTTTTTTTGCGGCCTGTTCCTCTTTTGGGGCTACGTTACCTGCGGGTTCCACCTACCCCCACTGTGAGCAATGCTCGACCCCTGTTTCGCTTGCTCAGCCGGAGCCTCGGTCACTAGGGGCCCCTCAGCTCATGTAGACCCCCCTGCTCCCCCGGTCCAGGCGGCAGGGACAGAGTTCTCCTCTTTTGCTGAGAAATTCTCTGAGTCACTTTCACAATCCATGGCTCAGTCCATGGACAAATGGTCTGCCAAGCTGCTAGAAGCTTTGCAGTCCAGACCGGTCCTTTCACAGGCCCCGGCCCCTGTTGGCTCGTCGCCTCCAGGCCCCTCTCGGTCCGCGCCGCAGCGCACTCCCAGGTTGGCCCCTAGGTCTCAGGCGGAGGACTCCTGCCCGGACCACAGTCCTAGACCGGCTAAGCGGGCTCGCTGGGAATCTTCCCCGACTTCTTCACGCTGCTCGGGTTCCCAGCCTGAGGACTCTCTGGAGGACGAGGCGGACGTCGTAGCTCAGGGCTCTGACCCTGACGTCGCCCTTAACCTTGATACACCTGAAGGGGACGCCTTAGTGAATGATCTTATCTCGTCCATCAACCAGGTGTTGGATCTCTCTCCCCCGCCTCCTTCTGTAGAGGAGTCGGCGTCTCAGCAGGAGAAACACCAGTTTCGGTTCCCCAAACGTACACGCAGTGCGTTTTTCGATCACTCTAACTTCAGAGACGCTGTCCAGAAGCCCAGAACGGTCCCGGACAAGCGCTTTACTAAGCGCCTCACTGACACGCGTTACCCCTTCCCGTCTGAAGTCGTTAAGGGTTGGGCTCACTGTCCCAAGGTGGATCCTCCAGTCTCAAGATTGGCGGCTAGATCCGTGGTATCGGTAGCAGATGGCTCATCGCTAAAGGATGCCACTGACAGGTAGATAGAGCTCCTGGTGAAGTCCATCTATGAGGCCACGGGCGCGTCTTTTGCCCCGGCCTTTGCAGCCGTGTGGGCACTCCAAGCTATCTCGGCTTGTCTGGCTGAGATTAATGCTGTCACACGTAATTCTGCTCCGCAAGTTGCGTCTTTGACCTCTCAAGCGTCAGCTTTTTCATCCTACGCCATGAACGCAGTCCTGGACTCTGCTAGCCGTACAGCTGTAGCATCCGCTAACTCTGTGGCAGTCCGCAGGGCCATGTGGCTGCGCGAATGGAAGGCAGACTCGGCCTCCAAGAGGTTCTTAACCGGTTTGCCGTTTTCTGGCGACCGTTTGTTTGGCGAACGATTTGGATGAGATTATTAAGCAATCCAAGGGAAAGGACTCCTCCTTACCCCAGTCCAAATCTAAGAGACCTCAGCAACGAAAAATACAATCGAGGTTTCGGTCTTTTCGTCCCTCCGCCAAGCCCCAATCCTCTTCGTCCAGCAGGCCGGAGAAAGGTCAGAGGAACTCCTATGCGTGGCGGTCCAAGTCACGCCCCCAAAAGGCCGCAGGAGGCACTGCCTCCAAGACGGCCTCCTCATGACTCTCGGCCTCCCCTAGCCGCATCCTCGGTCGGTGGCAGGCTCTCCCGCTTTGGCGACGCCTGGTGGCCACATGTTCAAGACCGATGGGTGAGAGACATTCTGTCTCACGGTTACAGGATAGAGTTCAGCTCTCGTCCTGCGGCTCGTTTCTTCAGAACCTCTCCGCCCCCCGCTCAGGCCGACGCACTTTTTCAGGCAGTGGACGCTCTGAAGACAGAAGGAGTTGTGATCCCCGTTCCCCTTCAGGAACGTGGTCGCGGTTTTTACTCCAACTTGTTCGTGGTGCCAAAAAAGGACGGATCATTCCGTCCCGTTCTGGACCTCAAGCTACTCAACAGACATGTGAGAACCAGACGGTTTCGGATGGAATCTCTCCGCTCGGTCATCGCCTCGATGTCACAAGGAGACTTCCTAGCATCGATCGACATCAAGGATGCTTATCTCCACGTGCCGATCGCACCCGAACATCAACGTTTCTTGCGTTTCGCCATCGGGGACGAACACCTTCAGTTCGTGGCATTGCCTTTCGGCCTGGCGACAGCCCCACGGGTTTTCACCAAAGTCATGGCATCCGTCGTGGCGGTCCTGCACTCTCAGGGCCACTCGGTGATCCCCTACTTAGACGATCTCCTAGTCAGGGCCCCTTCTCGGGTGGCGTGTCAACAAAGCCTTACCGTCGCTCTGGCGACTCTCCAGCAGTTCGGGTGGATCATCAACTTCCCGAAATCCAAGTTGACACCGACCCAATCACTGACTTACCTCGGGATGGAGTTTCATACACAGCCAGCGGTAGTCAAGCTACCGCTGGAAAAACAGCTTTCTCTGCAGGCAGGGGTGCAATCACTTCTTCGGAGTCAGTCACACCCCTTAAGGCGCCTCATGCACTTCCTGGGGAAGATGGAGGCAGTGCCGTTCGCGCAATTCCATCTACGGCCACTCCAATGGGACATTCTCCGCAAATGGGACAGGAGGTCGGCTGCCCTCGACAGGAACGTCTCTCTTTCCCTTGCAACCAAGACGTCACTTCAGTGGTGGCTCCTTCCCAATTCTCTATCGCAGGGAAAATCCTTCCTACCCCCAACCTGGGCTGTGGTCACCACGGACGCGAGCCTGTCAGGGTGGGGAGCGGTTTTTCTCCACCACAGGGCTCAGGGAACCTGGACTCCGATAGTCATCCCTTCAGATCAATATTCTGGAGATAAGGGCAGTGTATCTAGCCCTATTGGCTTTCCATCGGTGGCTGGAGGGCAGGCAGATCCGTATCCAGTCGGACAACGCCACTGCCGTCGCATACATCAACCACCAAGGCGGCACTCGCAGTCGTCAAGCCTTCCAGGAAGTCCGGCGGATTCTGCAGTGGGTGGAAGCCACAGCCTCCACCATCTCCGCAGTTCACATCCCGGGCGTAGAAAACTGGGAAGCAGATTTTCTCAGTCGTCAGGGCATGGATGCGGGGGAATGGTCTCTGCACCCAGAAGTGTTTCGAGAGATCTGTCGCCGCTGGGGAACGCCGGACGTCGATCTCATGGCGTCACGGCACAACAACAAAGTCCCGGCATTCATGGCACGGTCTCAGGATCACAGAGCTCTGGCGGCGGACGCGTTAGTTCAGGATTGGTCGCAGTTTCGACTGCCTTATGTGTTTCCTCCTCTGGCGATGCTGCCCAGTGTGTTACGCAAGATCAGGTCCGACTGCCGTCGCGCCATTCTCATCGCTCCAGACTGGCCGAGGCGGTCGTGGTACCCGGATCTGTGGCATCTCACGGTGGGTCAACCGTGGGCGCTTCCAGACCGCCCAGACTTGCTGTCACAAGGCCCGTTTCTTCGGCGCTCCATTGGGAGACCCAGCCGATTGGGTGTATAGCTACTGCCTCCGGAGGCCACACAAAGTATTACACTAAAAAGTGTAAGGCCCCTCCCCTTCTGCCTATACACCCCCCGTGGGATCACGGGCTGCTCAGTTTTCAAGCTTTGTGCGAAGGAGGTCAGACATCCACGCATAGCTCCACTGTTTTAGTCAGCAGCAGCTGCTGACTATGTCGGATGGAAGAAAAGAGGGCCCATACTAGGGCCCCCAGCATGCTCCCTTCTCACCCCACTCTTGTCGGCGGTGTTTGTTAAGGTTGAGGTACCCATTGCGGGTACGGAGGCTGGAGCCCACATGCTGCTTTCCTTCCCCATCCCCCTGAGGGCTCTGGTGAAGTGGGATCTTACCGGCCTCCAGGCTCTGAGGCCGGGCTCCATCCACAGACCCGGAGATCCTGCTGGAATGGAGCGGAGTATCGTCAGGGACAGGCCCTGCAACGTTAAGGTACTCTGTGTCCCCGTACAGTCTATGCACAGACACACTCCAGCGTTGCTGGGTGTGTTAGTGCGCCGGGGACAGTAGCCCTGCGCGCTTGGGCTTTACTCACTGCAGCTTAGCTGAGTGAGTTTATGTGTCGGGAACTACCGCGCCAGCCGCTGCTGGAGCTGCGGCGCGGCTGAGACTTGTGGTGCGCCGGGGACTTTCGCGCTGCCGTGCTTTTACGACGGCAGCGCTTATAAATCTAGTCCCCGGCTTTTGCGGCCTAGTTACGTTTCGTTCCCGCCCCCAACCCTGCCAGTCAGGGAAGGGGCGAGACGCTGTACAATGATCAGCGCCGAGGGCTGGAGTCTTATTTACATACTCCAGCCCTCTCACTGGGCACAGGGGGACGCCAGTTTCCCGCTCTTGTCTGGGGCACGCCCACGGCCCGCCCCTCTTCACAGGACGCCGGCAGCCATTCCTGCAGGCAATCTAAGCTGGAGAACGGACACAGGCTCTGGGAGACCCAGCAAAGGGATTCTGGCGACCACTTACCCGCTTATGCGGGCGGTAAGCAGCACCTTGGTGCTGACCCCACTATTGCCACAGTGTTTTTTTGTGTACTTTATCCTTGTACTTATATTTGCAAGACCATACACAGACACACGCCAGCATTGCTGGGCGTGTTAGTGCGCCGAGGACAATGGAGGCAGTCCCTTTCGCGCAGTTTCATCTGCGTCCACTTCAATGGGACATTCTCCGCCAAAGCGATGGGAAGTCGACGTCCCTAGACAGGAACGTCTCCCTTTCTCAGACGGTCAAGGACTCTCTTCAGTGGTGACTTCTTCCCACCTCATTGTCAAAAGGAAGGTCCTTCCTACCCCCATCCTGGACGGTGGTCACGACAGACGTGAGTCTGTCAGGGTGGAGAATAGTCTTTCTCCACCACAGGGCTCAGGGTACGTGGACTCAGCAGGAGTCCACCCTTCAGATCAATGTTCTGGAAATCTAAGCAGTGTATCTTGCCCTGCAAGCCTTCCAGCAGTGGCTGGAATGCAAACAGATCCGAGTTCAGTCGGACAACTCCACAGCGGTAGCATACATCAACCACCAAGGCAGAATACGCAGTCGGCAAGCCTCCCAAGAAGTCCGGCGGACTCTGATGTGGGTGGAAGACAGAGCATCCACCATATCCGCAGTTCACATCCCGGGCGTAGAAAACTGGGAAGCAGACTTCCTCAGTCGCCAGGGTATGGACGCAGGGGAATGGTCTCTGCACCCGGACGTGTTTCAGGAAATCTGGGGCCTTCGGGGGAGGCCGGACGTCGACCTAATGGCGTCTAGGCACAACACCAAGGTCACGAGTTTCATGGTGTGGTCTTACGATCAACGAGCTCTGGCGGCAGGCGCCTTAGTTCAGGATGGGTCGCAGTTCCAGCTACCCTATGTGTTTCCCCCTCTGGCACTGTTGCCCAGAGTGCTACGCAAGATCAGCTCCGATTGCCGCCGCGCCATCCTCGTCGCCCCAGACTGGCAGAGGAGGTCGTGGTACCCGGATCTGTGGCATCTCACGGTCGGCCAGCCGTGGGCACTACCAGACTGGCCAAACTTACTGTCCCAAGGGCCGTTTTCCATCTGAATCCTACTGAGGGATGTTTCACTTTCTCGACTTTCACAGAAAGTGGCCTTTCTGGTAGCGGTCACGTCTCTTCGGAGAGTGTCCGAGCTAGCAGCGCGGTCATCCAAAGCTCCCTTCCTGGTGTTTCACCAAGACAAGGTAGTGCTGCGCCCGATTCCGGAGTTTCTCCCTAAGGTGGTATCCCCTTTTCATCACAATCAGGATATCTCCTTACCTTCCTTTTGTCCTTATCCATTTCATCGATATGAAATGGATTTGCATTGTTGGATCTGGTGAAGAGCACTCAGAATCTACATTTCCCGCACGGCGCCCCTGCGCCGATCGGATGCACTCTTTGTCCTTGTCACTGGTCAGCGCAAGGGGTCGCAGGCTGCCAAATCCACCCTGGCTCGATGGATCAAGGAACCAATCCTTGAAGCCTACCGTTCTGCTGGGCTTCCGGTTCCATCAGGGCTGAAGGCCCATTCTACCAGAGCCGTGGGTGCGTCCTGGGCATTACGGCACCAGGCTACGGCTCAGCAGGTGTGCCAGGTGTGCCAGGCGGCTACCTGGGCGAGTCTGCACACCTTCACCAAGCGTTATCAGGTGCATGCCTACGCTTAGGCGGATGCCAGCCTAAGTAGAAGAGTCCTGCAGGCGGCGGTTGCCTCCATGTAGGGAAGGGCTGTTTTTACAGTCCAAACTTGAGGTATTAATTTACCCACCCAGGGACTGCTTTTGGACGTCCCAATCGTCTGGGTCTCCCAATGGAGCGCCGAAGAAGAAGGGAATTTTGTTACTTACCGTAAATTCCTTTTCTTCTAGCTCCAATTGGGAGACCCAGCACCCGCCCCTGTTTCCTTCGGGATTTTTGGTTTGTTCGGGTACACATGTTGTTCATGTTGAATGGTTTCAGTTCTCCGATGTTCCTTCGGATTGAATTTGTTTAACCAGTTATTGGCTTTCCTCCTTCTTGCTTTTGCACTAAAACTGAGCAGCCCGTGATCCCACGGGGGGTGTATAGGCAGAAGGGGAGGGGCCTTACACTTTTTAGTGTAATACTTTGTGTGGCCTCCGGAGGCAGTAGCTATACACCCAATCGGCTGGGTCTCCCAATTGGAGCTAGAAGAAAAGGAATTTACGGTAAGTAACAAAATTCCCTTCTTTTCCATCTGAATTCTGTGGCCCTCAACCTGACTGTGTGGCCATTGAGTCCTGGCTCCTAGCGTCTTCAGGGTTATCTCAGGATGTCATTGCCACCATGAGACATGCCAGGAAGCCAACGTCCGCCAAGATCTATTACAGGTCTTGGCAAATCTTCTTATCCTGGTGCTCTGATAACGGTTTTCCTCCATGGCCGTTTGCCTTACCCACTTTTCTTTCATTCCTTCAATCCGGAATGGACAAGGGTTTGTCACTCGGCTCTCTCAAGGGCCAAGTATCGGCGCTCTCCGTATTTTTTCAAAAGCGCCTAGCCAGGCTTCCGCAGGTCCGCACGTTCCTGCAGGGAGTTTGCCACATAGTCCCACCTTACAAGCGTCCGCTGGAACCCTGGGATCTTAACAGGGTGCTAACGGCTCTTCAGAAACCACCTTTCGAACCGCTGCGGGATGTCTCTCTATCACGTCTTTCGCAGAAGGTGGCCTTTCTAGTGGCAGTCACATCACTCCGGAGAGTGTCTGAGCTTGCAGCGCTGTCATGCAAAGCCCCCTTCCTGGTGTTTCACCAGGATAAGGTGGTTCTGCGTCCGGTCCCGGAATTTCTCCCTAAGGTGGTATCCCCTTTTCATCTCAATCAGGATATCTCCTTGCCTTCATTTTGCCCTAATCCAATTCACCAATGTGAAAAGGATTTGCACTCTTTGGATCTGGTGAGAGCACTCCGGCTCAACGTGTCTCGCACGGCGCCCCTGCGTCGTTCAGATGCGCTCTTTGTCCTTGTCGCTGGCCAGCGTAAGGGTTCGCAGGCTTCCAAGTCAACCTTGGCTCGGTGGATCAAGGAACCGATTCTCGAAGCCTACCGTTCTTCTGGGCTTCCGCTTCCTTCAGGGCTGAAAGCCCATTCTACCAGAGCCGTGGGTGCGTCCTGGGCATTGCGGCACCGGGCTACGGCTCAGCAGGTGTGTCAGGCAGCTACGTGGTCTAGTCTGCACACTTTCACGAAACACTATCAAGTGCATGCCTATGCTTCGGCAGACGCCAGTCTAGGTAGGCGAGTCCTTCAGGCGGCGGTTGCCCACCTGTAAGAGGGGGCCGTTTTTTCGGCTCTTGTTTATTGAGGTATTCTTTTACCCACCCAGGGACTGCTCTTGGACGTCCCAATTGTCTGGATCTCCCAATGGAGCGACAAAGAAGAAGGGAATTTTGTTTATTTACCGTAAATTCCTTTTCTTCTAGCTCCTATTGGGAGACCCAGCACCCGCCCCTGTTCCCTTCGGGCTGGTTGTTCTTTTGTGTACACATGTTGTTCATGTTGAATTGTTTCTTTTGGTTCATGGTTTTCAGTTCTCCGAACATCCTTCGGATTGAATTTACCCTAGACCAATTTATAAGTTCTCTCCTTCCTGCTTTTGCACCAAAACTGAGGAGCCCATGATCCACGGGAGGGTGTATAGGAAGAGGGGAGGGGTTACACTTTTTAAAGTGTAATACTTTGTGTGGCCTGCGGAGGCAGAAGCTATACACCCAATTGTCTGGGTCTCCCAATAGGAGCTAGAAGAAAAGGAATTTACGGTAAGTAAACAAAATTCCCTTCTTTCTCTGCTGCAGATCTAGCAGTTATACACAGCTTATGAATATGCTGGACTACCTGACAGCAGGACAAGTAGTCCTCTAATGGTAATCTACTACTGATTTAAACAGTGATTTTTATCAAAACTACACAAAGCAGCCCAGTAAGTGAAACACACTGCTGGAATCAGGATCTCTGTCTCTACATTATGCTACTTTCAGATTAGGTGCCAAAAACCTGGTGACAGATTCCCTTAAAATGGTTTGTCCACATAATTATTTTTATTGCTTAGACATAAATACATACAATTTGCTAATATAAATCTAGTTTCTCTTTTTCTATTACACTCTAAAATTAACACATCGTAAAACACCTCACCCACCCAAAAACATTTTGACTTTATTAGCCCATGTTTACGTGTGGACTATTAAAAAAAATATGGCTGTTTTTTCTCAATCTGTATGTCATATTGCGCAAAAATGTTCTTGTACATTGGCAAAGTCTGTTTATTTGCATTAGATATTTTTTACAGTGCGGTCTTTTCTTTGATATGTATATACAGTATATGAGGAGGCTGCTTAAAGGGAACCAATGACCAGGATTTTCGTATATAAGCTAAAGGTAGTGCTATACTAGCACTATCAGGCCGATTCTCTACATACCGTTAGTGGTCAGCTCGGATGTATAGGTTTTGAAATCCAAAAAAGTAAAGTTTATAAAATTAGCAGCTTGTTGAGTGACAGCAGCTGAGGATCAGATAAATTTATGCATAGTTATCCCCTCAACCTGTTAGAATTAGCATAACTATTATACAAACTATTCACTTTCTCTTTCAGGACCTGTATGAGGTCATACCCATGTGACCATAAGGGGCGGGGCCTCAGCCAACAAAGCTGGATACCAGGTCACATGGGTATGACCTCACACAGGTCCTGCAAGAGACAAAGTGAATCGTTTGTATAATACTTATATTAATTCTAACAGGGGGAGGGGATAACTATGAATATATTATCTGCTCCTTTGCTGCTGTTGCTCAACAAGCAGCTACTTTTACAAACTTTACTTTTTTGGATTTCAAAACCTAAACATCTTATCTGACCACTACCGGTATGTATAGAATCAGCCTGATAGTGCCAGTATAGCACTGGCTTTAGCTTATATACGAAAATCCTGGTGATTGGTTCCCTTTAGAGGGAACCTGTCAGGTGCAGTATGCACCAAGAACCACTAACCGTTCAGGGTGCATATTAGTAATATCTGCCTAACAGTCCCTGTATACACTAGCATAAATAAACAGGTCTTTAGAAAAAGTATTTCTAAAGATCAAATATTATATGCTAATGAGCGCTGGGACTAGTCCCGAGGGCGTTTGTTCCCTTAGCTAGTTGGCTCACATAGCATGTTAGCACGCCCCTGTGGGCGTACAAAAATGCTAATGAATGTGCAGTGATGCACACATACCTCAGTGTTCATGGCAGCTGGCGGAGAATGGATGCGCTCTGCACATGGTCTGGAATCCTCAGCACTTCCGGTCATGCGCACTCTACCTCACTGAAGTCGGGAAGCTTACACCCGCATTAGTTTAGCGCCCATGATCTGAAGTCCCGGGTACTCCAGATCATGCGCAGAGCGCATCCATCCTCCATCGGCCACCATGAAAACTGCGGTATGTGCAGCGTTGCTGTGCATTCAATAGCATGTTAGCACGCCCCTGTGGGTGTACTAACATGCTATGTGGGCCAACTAGCTAAGGGAACAAACGCCCTTGGGACTAGTCCCTGGCCTCATTAGCATATAATAAACAATCTTTAGAAATACATTTTCTAAAGATCCCTTTATCTATGCTAGTGTATAGAGGGACTGCTAGGCAGGGATTGGCAATATGCACCCAGAACTGCTCGTGGTTCTGGGAGCATATTGCACCTGACAGGTTCACTTTACGTTTGCATGGAGGCCAGCACCCAAGGCTAAGTTGTGAATGCCCTTTAATAAATTGTAATAAAAATGTTCAACAGTGATGAGCGAGCACTCCCATGCTCGGGTGCTCTGTACTTGTTAAGAGCAGTTGGGTGCTCAGATGGGCGCAACTTGAGCACCAAAGTATAATGGAAGTCAGTCAATAGGAAACTCAAGCATTTTTGTGGGAACTCTTCCAGAAAAATGCTTGCGTTCCCCATTGACGTCCATTATACTGGGGTTTTTGAGTTCGCCCATCCGATTTAGCCAACTGCTCTTAACAAGTGCAGAGCACCCGAGCACGGGAGTGCTCGCTCATCAGTAATGATCAGATTTACATCCATTCACACTTCATATCTGGTCCTACTTGGGTTAATATGAAAGGTCTATGTATTGCTGTCAAAAAAAGACAAGTAGATCTGATGGGGATCATATTTGTTTATTTTTTGGACCAGTTTTTAATCCAGCTTTATTATTAATGCAATGAATTTCCAGCAGGTGCACCTCAGTAAATAACTAGATAGCTTGTATTCTGTTTTCACAGGTAGTACTTAAAGATCTACAGAAGAAAGATGGTGTTCATGACATAGTAACTGTACTTACAATGAAAAGGTAAAATCATCAATGCTAAATTCCTCACCTTTCCCATACCCTGTATAGTAACGTTTCTTATCCAATAAATTCTGCATGAATCAGGTTAAAAATAGACCAATGTTTGAGCAAAATATTCCAAACTTCAGGTTTTGGATTCTTCAGGAGATGCAGTGATAATGTTTCCAGTCACATGCTATGGAAGCCTGTTGTCCGGACAGATGACTGATGAAACGGAATATAAAACAATATTGGATCTTATTGAAACCTTAAGTGACTTTTTCTTAAGGCTATAGACTCCATGTATGTGGATATGAAGTCTATTGGGTAAATTACATTGTTGTATTTTTTTTTTTAATTGCATTGGAGCAAGGGAACACATGCCCTTTTAAGTATCCAAAAAATGAAGCATAGCTTTTTTGTCTATAATTAAGACTGCCTGCCTAAAGGTGCAAGGCATAAAGCCAGATTTGTTATGTGGTTTTTTTTTTTTTTTTTCTCAGAAAAACCTCTCACTCAGAGTATTTCTCCTTGACAGGATACACTTGTAGAAATAAAATGCCTATGGCCAGCTGTACCTTTTTATCTTTCAAAGCTGTTTTTTAAAGCATTTGCAGAGTTTTTAGAAGTGCATGAAAGGGAACCTGTCACCAGGCTTTTCACTTATAAGCTGCAGCCACCGCCAGTAAGCTCTTATATATACAGTATTATATACAGCATTCTAAAAGCCTAGCCCACTCTGTAGAATGCAAAAATAAGACCTATTCTGATACTCACCTATGGTGTGGTCCGGTGTCGCTGGTCTCTGGTCCGGCGCCTCCTCCATCTTATGCGATCGACATTCTCCTTCCCAGCCCCGCATGCATGACATGTTTTGCGTCATCCACACAAAGGCCTCCATTGTGCTCTTGCGCATGTGCACTTTGATCTGCCCTCAGCCAAGCAGATCAAAGTATTTTACGCATGCGCAGGCAGTCTTTGACCTTTCCTCATGCCTGTGCATTACAGTACTTTGCTCAGCCCTCAACAGGGCAGTTAAAAGTGCACATGTGCAGGGCGCAATGGCAACCTGTGTGTGGATGACGTAGGACGCGTCATTCACACTGGGCTGGGAAGGAAGATGGCGACTGCACAAGATTGAGGAGGCACCGGACTGAGTTCAGCGACACCCATCGGACCAGACCCCCCTGCAGGTGAGTATAAGTCATTTTTTACTTTGGACTGAGTGGACTGGACTTTTTTTTTTTTTTAACCCCTTCAGCCCCTAGCCTATTTTGACCCTAAAGACCAGGCCATTTTTTTGCAATTTTGACCAATGTCACTTTATGAGGTTATAACTCTGGAACGCTTCAACAGATCCCGGTGATTCTGAGATTGTTTTCTCGTGACATATTGGGCTTCATGTTAGTGGTAAATTTATGCCGATATTTTTTGCGTTTCTTTGTGAAAATAACGGAAATTTTGCGAAAATTTTGTAATTTTCAAAGTTTGAATTTCTTTGTCGCTCCATTGGGAGACCCAGACAATTGGGAGACCCAGACAATTGGGTGTATAGCTTCTGCCTCTGGAGGCCACACAAAGTATTACACTTTTAAAAAAGTGTAACCCCTCCCCTCTGCCTATACACCCTCCCGTGGACCACGGGCTCCTCTTTTTATTGAGGTATTGGTTTACCCACCCAGGGACTGCTCTTGGACGTCCCAATTGTCTGGGTCTCCCAATGGAGCGACAAAGAAAAGGGGAATTTTGTTTACTTACCGTAAATTCCTTTTCTTCTAGCTCCTATTGGGAGACCCAGCACCCGCCCCTGTGCCCTTCGGTCTGGTTGTTCTTTTGTGTACACATGTTGTTGATGTTGATTTTTCTTCAGCGCTCTATTGGGAGACCCAGACAATTGGGTGTATAGCTACTGCCTCCGGAGGTCACACAAAGTATTACACTAAAAAGTGTAAGGCCCCTCCCCTTCTGGCTATACACCCCCCGTGGGATCACGGGCTTACTCAGTTTTAGCTTTGTGTGCGAAGGAGGTCATACATCCACGCATAGCTCCACATTGTATAGTCAGCAGTAGCTGCTGACTATCTCGGATGGAAGAAAAGAGGACACATATAGTGTCCCCAGCATGCTCCCTTCTCACCAGATGGTGTTGCAAGGTTGAGGTACCTATTGCTGGTACAGAGGCCGGAGCCCCACATGCTGTTTTCCTTCCACATCCCCTTGGAGGGCCCTGTGGAAGTGGGATCTGTCGGCCTCCAAGCCCTGAGGCCGGGCTCCATCCACAGACCCAGAAGAACCTGATGGATGTGGAGCACGAGTACTATCAGGGACAAGGCCCTGCATCGGTCAGGTACTCGGTGTCTCCGGCAAGCACAGCACGCTCCGGGCTTGCTGGGCGTTATAGTGCGCCGGGGACATTAGTGATGGGCTTATGTTGCTGCAGCCATGGCTGAGCGACGGGTCATGTTTAGGAACTTGCGCCGACCGCTCATACGGCGGCGGCGCTGATGTGACTTGTAGTGCGCCGGGGACTTGGCGCCGACCGCGCTTTTACGGCGGGGGCGCCTGTAACTTTAGTCCCCGGCTTCTGAGGCCTGGCACCGCTTCGTTCCCGCCCCCAGCCCTGCCAGTCAGAGGAGGGGCGGGACGCTGTACAGATCTCAGCGCAGGGAGCTGGAGTCTGCTTTGCATTCTCCAGCCCCCTCTCACTGAACACAGTGAGATGCCGGGTTCCCGCTCTTGGCTGGGGCTCGCCCACGGCCCGCCCCTCTGCACAGGACGTGGAAGAGAAGCCGGCAGCCATTATGGTTTCCACTCTGGGAGAACGGAACCAGGCACAGGTTTTTGAGCGACCTCATACTCGCGCTGGGCGGGCGATAGGCAGTACTGGTCCCACTAATACTGAAGTGGGCTTTTGAACTGTGTGCGGATATGCGATGCAGCACTGTACTGTCGCTATTCTGGGCATACTCTCCTAGATGGCTAGACAAGTGTTCAATGATTAGTCTGCAGTGTTTGTTGGCAGATTTGGCAACAGCAAAGTGCCAAGGCACAAGCTTTCATTGCCACTTCGTTTGCAGGTGCTGCAATTGGGTTTATTGTCATGCTATACATGCACTATATGTCGTTTTTCTTGGCTAATGCACCTAGTTAAACAGACAATAGCAGCAGTAAGGCAAGGCTGCCAAGGCACAGGCTCTCAATGCTGCTTGATTTGCTTGTACTGCAGTGTTTTTCTGTCATGCTTGTCTGCTATACATTTCCTGTATGTCGCTATCCTTGCCTCATGCTCCTAGTTAACTAGACAACAGCAGCAGTAGAGCAGTGGTGCCAAGGCACCAGCTTGCAAGGCTGCTGCATTTGCATGTGCTGGCAGTGTTTACTGTCATGTTTGTATGCGATACATTCACTGTATGTCGCTATCCTTGTCTCATACTCCTAGATATATAGACAATAGCAGCAGAAGGCCTAATGTGCTAAGCCACAAGTTTCAATGCTGCGTGTACTACATGTGCTGAAGTGTTTACTTGTACTTCAGGCTTGTATGCTATACATTCACTGTATGTCGCTATCCTTGTCTCATACTCCTAGATATATAGACAATAGCAGCAGAAGAGCTAATGTGCCAAGCCACAAGTTTTCAATGCTGCGGGTACCACAGGTGCTGAAGTGTTTACTTGTACTTCGTGCTTGAATGCTATACATTCACTGTATGTCGCTATCCTTGTCTCAAGCTCCTGGATAAATAGACAACAGCAGCAGAAGAGCTAATGTGCCAAGCCACAAGTTTTCAATGCTGCGTGTACTACATGAGCTGAAGTGTTTATTTGTACTTCATGCTTGTATGATTATTTACTGTACGGTCGCTATCCTAGGCTATGCACTTAGATAGCTAGACAACAACAGCAGAAAAAGAAAAGGCCAATGAGGACTTTATATGTTGCTTGTACTGCATGTAATACGAGTCTAGGACCCCAGTGCGGGCAATTGCTTGACCGGGGTTTTCGGCTATATGTGGTTAAAAGAACCACCTGTGCTTCCTGTCCAGAGACAGGGACGAAATTGCAGTTTCTTTCCGCTGTTATATTGGCTGTGACTATGGCTGACATCTTACAGTCTGGCAGCCCACGCAGACCTTGGGCAATATAGTTGCAATGCCCCTGGCCACCATGATTTGAGGAGCAGCTCAAGGCTCCAGGGTGGTTTTCACGCGTCCCAGGGGGCAGGCTCCGACACGGACGTCAGTTCAAGAGGGCCTAAGCAGGCTCGCTGGGAATAGCCCTCGACTCCATCAGTGAAAGAGTCAGCTTCACAGCAGGGGAGATCTCTTTTCTAATATCGCAAGCAATTGCGTACTCGTCTGGCCCTCTGATCCTAGAGATGCAGTCCAGAAACGCAACGCTTTTCACGATAAGCGTTCTCCGACCGTATTAATGAGACACTCTCCTCCCTGATTGGACAAGCGCTAGCCCAGGTCCAAATGTGGATCTCCCGATCTCCAGGCTTGCAGCTGGATCTATAGTTGTAGTGGTGGATGGGGCTTCACGTCAAAATGCCATTGACAGATAGATAGGTTCTGGCCGCAATCTGTCTATGAAGCTATCGGCAGGTCGGTTGCTCCGGCAGTCGCAGCCGTGAAGGCACTCCAAGCTATTTCAGATAGTGTTGCGCAGAGGGACGCTGTCACCGGTACATCTCGGTCTCAGCAGCGTCTGTAATCTCGCAATCGCCGCATGGCGAACCATGCTGTTAAGGCTGTCCGAGACTCTACGAGCCGGACGGCGGTGGCATCGGCCATCTCCGTATTTTTTACGCAGAGCCTAGTGGTTAACAGATTGGATCAGATGCTTCTTCCAACAAAGTGCTTAACCAGGTTGCCTTTATCTAGTGATAGTCTGTTGGTAAGGGTTGAATGAATTCATTCAACTGTCCAAAACGACTCAAAAGGCCCAGAAGGGCATAGATTCCTAGCAGGCTCAAGTACGCCCGGGGAAGGCAGCCGGAGGAATCGCTACCAAAGCGTTTTTTTCTCATAATTTTCAGCCTTCTCACTCCGCAACCGCGGGGAGCAGACTCCCCCGCTTTAGCGACATTTACCTACCACAGGTCAAAGGCCGGTGAGAGAGAGTCAGTTTGTCTCAAACTACCTCTCCGACCGAGCCGAGGCTCTTCTGCAGGCAGGACGAGTGGTAATCCCTGTTCCTCTTCAGGAACCAGTTACGCCTTTTGCTTCGACCTGGTCGTGGTGCCAAGATAGGACGGCTCCTTCCGTCCCGTTCTGGAATTTAAACTGCTTAACAAGCACGTGACAACCAGGCGGTTCCGGAGGGAATCACTCCGCTCCGTCATTGCCTCACTGTCTCAAAGAGTTTTTCCTAACATCCATAGACATTAGGATGCTTATCTCCACGTGCCGATTGCTCCAAGGCACCGGCGTTGGCTACGGGCATAGTTCGTTTTGTAGCCCTACCCTTCGGCTGGCGACAGCCCCACGGGTTTTTCACCAAGTTCATGGCAGCAGTGGGAGCAGTCCCGCGCTCTTACGGTCACTCTGTGATCCCTTTCTTGGACAATCTACTTGTCAAGGCACTCTCTTTTAGAAGCATGCCAACACAACCTGAACATGGCGCTGGACCCTTCCCAGAGTTTCGGGGAGGTCTTTGACTTCTTCTAAGTTGAACCCAATCGCTGGCATATCTTGGCATAGAGTTTTCACACTCTCTCAGTGATAGTGAATTCCGCTGGACAAACAGCGTTCACTACAGACGAGGGTGCAGTCTCTCCTTCAAGGAGGCGCCTCATCCAGAGGCGAGCCTTTTCACGCAGTTTCATCTGCGTCCGCATCATTAGAAGATTCTTCGCTAAGGGGAAGGAAGTCGATGTTCCTACACAGTAACGTCCCCCTTTCACAGACGGTCAAAGACCGTCTTCAGAGGAGTCCACTCTTCAACTCAGTGGTCTAGAGCTCTGGGCAGTGTATCTTGCACTGCAAGCTTTCCTGCAGTGGCTGGAATGCAATCAGAACCGAATTCAGTCGGACTATCCACAGCGGTGGCGTACACATTCCGGACGTACAACACTAGGAAGCAAGTCTTCCTCAGTCGCGAGGACGTGGACGCAGGGGAATGGGACCTGCTCCCGTTTGGCTTCAAGAAATCGGTAGCCGCGGGATGAGGACGGACGTCGACATCATGGCGTCTCGGCAACTACAAGGTCTCGATTTTCATGGCGGGAGCTCTGGCGACAGGCGCCTTGGCTCAAGATTGGTCGCAGTTCCAGCTTCCGATTGCTGCCGCACTATTCTCGTCGCCCCAGACTGGCCGAGGAGGTTGTGGTACCGAGATCTGTGGCATCTCACCGTCAGTCGACTGTGAGCATTACGTCAGGGTCACAATGAGACGGGCTCGCCAGCCGCGGTTTGCCAAGATATTCCACAACTCGTGGAAGATATTCTTATCTTGGTGTTTTGCTCAGGGAGTGTATCCCTGGCCATCGGCTTTGCCTACTTTGCCTGCCCTCCTGCACTCTGGTCGGGAAAACGGTTGGTCGCTCGGCTCCCTTTAAGGGCAAGTCTCGGCACTATCCGTGTTGTTTCAGAAGCGTCTAGCACGTCTTCCTAAGGTGCGCACGTTGCTACAGGGAGTGTCATATTGTGCCCCCGTACGAGCGGCCGTTAGATCCATGGGATCTGAACGAGGTACTCGTTGCTCTCCAGAAGCCGCCTTTCGAGCCTCTGATGGGAGTTTCCCCTTTCTCGCCTGTCACAGAAAGTGGCTTTTCTAGGGCGATCACGTTTCTTCGGCGAGTGTATGAGCTGGCAGCTCTGTCATATCAGGCTCCCTTCCTGGTGTTTCACCAGGACTAGGTAGTGTTGCGCTCCATTCAGGAGTTTCTCCCTAAGGTAGTATCCGCGTTTCAGCTTAATCAGGATATATCATTACCTTCATTTTGTCCTCATCCGACTCACCGGTTTGAAACGGGTTTACATTTGTTAGATCTGGTCAGAGGACTCAGGATCTACTTTTCCCGCACGGCGCCTATGCGCCGATCTGATGCACTGTTTGTCCTTGTCGCTGGTACGCGCAAGGGATTGCAGGCTTCTAAAGCCAACATGGCTCGATGGCTCAAAGAACCAATTCTTGAAGCCTACCGTTCTGCTGAGCTTCCGGTTCCATCAGGGCTGAAGGCCCATTCAACCAGAGCCGTGGGTGTGTCCTGGGCATTACGCCACCAGGCTACGGCTCAACAGGTGTGCCAGGCAGCTACCTGGTCGAGTCTGCACATTTTCACCAAACATTATCAGGTGCATACCTATGCTTCGGCGGATGCCGGCCTAGGTAGAAGAGTACTGCAGGCGGCAGGGGCCTCCCCGTAGGGGAGCGCTGTCTTGCAGCCCTATCAAGAGGTATTTATTTACCCACCCAGGGACAGCTTTTGAACGTCCCAATTGTCTGGGTCTCCCAATAGAGCGCTGAAGAAGAAGGGAATTTTGTACTTACCGTAAATTCCTTTTCTTCTAGCTCTTATTGGGAGACCCAGCACCCGCCCTGTTGTCCTTCGGGATTCTTGGTTTGTTGCGGGTACACATGTTATTCATGTTGAACGGTTTGCAGTTCTCCGATGTTATTCGGAGTGAATTTGTTTAAACCAGTTATTGGCTTTCCTCCTTCTTGCTTTGGCACTAAAACTGAGTAAGCCCGTGATCCCACGGGGGGTGTATAGCCAGAAGGGGAGGGGCCTTACACTTTTTAGTGTAATACTTTGTGTGACCTCCGGAGGCAGTAGCTATACACCCAATTGTCTGGGTCTCCCAATAAGAGCTAGAAGAAAAGGAATTTACGGTAAGTACAAAATTCCCTTCTTTTCTTTTGGTTCATGGTCTTCAGTTCTCCGAACATCCTTCGGATTGAATTTGCTCTAGACCATTCATAAGTTTTCTCCTTCCTGCTTTTACACCAAACTGAGGAGCCCGTGGTCCACGGGAGGGTGTATAGGCAGAGGGGAGGGGTTACACTTTTTTAAAAGTGTAATACTCTGTGTGTGGCCTCCAGAGGCAGAAGCTATACACCCAATTGTCTGGGTCTCCCAATTGTCTGGGTCTCCCAATAGGAGCTAGAAGAAAAGGAATTTACGGTAAGTAAACAAAATTCCCCTTTTTTATGCTTCTAAACCAGCGAGACATATGACACACAATAATTAATAAATTACATTTCCCACATGTGTACTTTACATCAGCACAATTTTGGAAAAAAAAATTTTCATAAGGAAGTTATAGGGGTTCAAAGTTAATGAGCAATTTCTCATTTTTTAAAACAAAATTTACAAAGCCACTTTTTTAGGGACCACATCACATTTGATTTTGAGGGGCCTACATGAAAGAAAACACCCAAAAGTGACACCATTCCAAAAACTGCACCCCTCAGGCTACTCAAAACCACATTCAATAAGGTTAATAACCCTTCAGGTCCTTCACAGGAACTAAAGCAATGTGAAAGGAAAAAATTAACATTTTACTTTTTGCTATAAGAATGCAAATTTAGCCTCAAATATTGCATTTTCACAACGGTAGCAGGATTAAATGGACACTAACATTTGTTGTGCAATTTCTTCCGAGTACACCGATACCTCATATGTGGCGGTAAACCACTGTTTGGGTGCATGGCAGGGCTCCGAAGGGAAGGTGCGTCATTTGACTTTTTGAACGGAAAATTAAATTAAATTGTTAGCCGCACCATGTTGCGTTTGGAGAGCCCCTGATGTGCCGAAACAGTGGAAAATCCCCACATGTGACCCCATTTTGGAAACTAGACCCCCAAGGGATAAATATAGATGGGTAATGAGTACTTATAACCCTCATGTGCTTCATACATTGAGCCGAAAACACAAAAAAATTTTTTTTTTCCCACAAAAATGTTATTTTGGGCTCAATTTCTTTAATTTTTACAGGGGGAACAGGATAAAATAGACCCCAAAATTTGTTGGGAAATTTGTCCTGAGTAAGCCGATACTTCATATGTGGCGAAAAACCACTCTTTGGGCGCACGGCAGGGCTTCGAAGGGAAGGCACGCCATTTGACTTTTTGAACGGAAAATTAGATGAAATTGTTAGCCGCACCATGTTGTATTTGGAGAGCCCCTGATGTGCTGAAACAGTGGAAAATCCCCACATGTGACCCCATTTTGGAAACTAGACCCCCCCCCCCCCAAGGCATACACATAGATGGGTAATCAGCAATTATAACCCTTACTAGCTGTAGTACCCGGGCTTTGCCCGGGATAGTAACTGTCTCTCTCCCAGTCTCTGTCTGTGTGTCGATGTCTGTCTCGCTGTCTGTTTCTTTCCTTGTCTGTCTGTTTCTATCTGTCTCAATCTCTGTATCTATCTGTCTGTCTCTCTCTCTGTCTCTTTGCCCGGCTGTCTCTTTGCCCGGCTGTCTCTTTGCTCGGCTGTCTCTTTGCTCCCAGCTTCATTCAGATTAATGGATGCAGGATTTTTGTAGAGTAACTGGAAAGGACGGGGTTACACTTTCCCGCCCAAACATAGTCTATGACGTTCCCTAAGTCACATAGAGTGTCTGTGTAAAATTTCGTGATTCTACATGCGACGGTGCGGATTCCTTTAGCGGACATACATACACACATACACTCAGCTTTATGTATTAGATGTGCTTCATACATTGAGCCGAAAAAAACAAAAAAAGTACTTTTTTTTTTTTCCACAAAAATGTTATTTTGGGCTCAATTTTTACAGGGGGAACAGGATAAAATAGACCCCAAAATTTGTTGGGACATTTGTCCTGAGTAAGCCGATACTTCATATGTGGCGAAAAAACACTGTATAGGCACACAGCAGGGCTCCGAAGGGAATGAGCGATGTATTTTATCAGGGACATGGTATGTCAATTTTATATTTGTGTTGTGTAGGTTTTGTCAAGTCACCATCTTTGTCATGTAGTGTGCATCAGGTCACCGTCTTTGTCGAGTAGTGTGCCTCAGGAATTTTAAGTTGGCATATATCAATTTAGTTCCCGGACGAATGATAGACTTTGAAGCAGTAGTATCTCATTGATACTTGGTTTCCCGCCTCACCCCTTTTTTATAGCACACCCTTCACCTTTTCTGCGCTCTTCCTCTTCCGGTAGTTTGTGGTACCTCACCAGGAAAATGTTGCCCTGGTACGACACAGGAACCTTCAGTTCTAGAGGTAGTAGGAACTGCTGCTTCTTCTTCTTCATCTCCTCCACTTCCAAAGATCATGATCTTGATTACTACCTCCTGGAACTGAAGGAAGGTGTTGGTCTGGCCTGCACATCGTGAGAGCACGAAAGCATTGTATAGTGCCATCTGCACGATGTGCATGGCCAGCTTTTTATACCACACCTTAACCTTCCGCATGGCATTATAGGGTTGGAGGACTTGATCAGAAAGATCAACTCCTGCCATATGTTTGTTGTACGCCAAGCCACAGTCCGGTTTTCGAACCTGTGCTCAGGTACCTCGAACATTGGTGGCTGAGGTGCCTGGACCATGTATTGTGGTCAAGAAAAGGACATCCCTTTTGTCCTTGAACTTAACTACAACCATGTTGTCGCTACATTGGGCTCTGCTCTCACCTTTTTGGAGCAGCTGCCCAATTAGCGTCACAGGGAGGCCCTTCTGTTTTTTCCGGATCGTACCACAAGCTGCGGTACCTCTGGAAGAGAGGGATTGGAAAAGTGGGATGCTTATATAGAAGTTATCAACATACAGATGATAACCTTTATCAAGCAGTGGGTGGATCAAACTCCACACAATTTTCCCACTCACCCCCAGAGTAGGTGGGCATTCTGGGGATTGGATCCGCGTGTCCTTCCCTTCGTAAACACTAAAGCTGTGAGTGTACCCTGAGGTACTCTCGCACAGCTTATAGAGTTTAATGCCATACCTTGCCCTTTTACTGGGCAAGTACTGGCGGAACTTCAGTCTCCCCTTGAAGTGGATGAGGGACTCATCCACACAAATTTCCCTCTGGGGAATGTACACTTGAGCAAACTTTTTGCTAAAGTGTTCGATGACCGGACACATTTTGAACAGTCGGTCAAAATTCGGGTCATCTCCGGGAAGACACTCCAAATTGTCCCTAAAATGTAAAAATCTGTGGATAGCCTCGAACAGTTTACGAGTCATAATCATACCAAATACTGGAGTGTTGTATAAAACATCAACACTCCAATATTGGCGAAGTTCAGGCTTCTTCACTAACCCCATGTGAAGAGCTAGACCCCAGTACTTCATCATTTCTACTGAATCCGTTGGGGTCCAGCTAGAATATGATGAGCGAGGTTTTTCGGCCAAAAATTGTTTGGCGTAAAGATTTGTTTGCACCACCATGAGACTAACGAACTCTTCAGAGAAGTAGACTTTGAAAAAGCCTATTTCTCTAAGGTTGTTAGTATCAAACTGGATTCTTGATTGGGGAGTAAAATCAGGAATCCTTGGTGCAAAATTTTCAGGGGCTGGGGAACAATTCCCGGTCACTAGTGCTAGGTTGGGGGTCACTAGCACTAGTGCTGGGCTGGGCGTCACTCACGCTCTGCGCTGGGCCTTCTCCCCTGGGCGCCGGGTCTTCTCCCCTGGGCGCCGGACGATTTATTTCTACGACGTCTTCTTGGTGGTTCCTCGGCACTATAGGAGGAAGAGGACTGGGAGGAACAAAGGAATGTGGGGTCATCTCCTTCGCTATCAGTCTCGGAGGCAACAATGGCATATGCCTACTCGGCTCAATACAGCGTCCGAGATTGGGAAGACCGGGACATCGTATATCTGGTGTTTTATTCAAATGTATGAGTGTGTGTCTTCGAACAGGAAAAACCTAAAAAAAAAAAAAAAAAAAAAAAAAAAAAAATATACACGAGCACCTACAACTGACACTAAGCCCAGAGTCACACGTGTGAGAGTTTCGCATCGCATCACCTTGCACAGCCGCCCGCTCCTTGGTAAGAAGCGTGCAGCTCCATGTATTTGTACACGGCTGCACGTTCCTGTCCGGGAAGCGGGCAGCCGTGCCGAGTTATACGATGCAAGACTCTGCCATCGCTCTTACGTGTTGGCACTGGGCTGACCTTTACAATAAAAAAACAAAACAAAAACGTGAGCAATTATGTACGTGATCACTAATCACATAGCTGATCAGCGCTCGATGGGGGGGTAAGGGGGGTGAAGGAGGAAAGGGGAGGGGAAGTGTATATGTGTGTGTGTGTTAGCGTTAGCGTTAGAAAGAGCTAGGGTCAATACTCAGCAGCAGGAGAGATTGGAGCAGATCATCCACGCAGCTGATGGTGAGCCAGGACATGGGGGCAGCGGTGGATTGGGGGGTGGAGGGAGCAAGGGGGTCGGCGGTGGATTGGCAGCAGAGATGGATGTGGGAGGGGAAGCAGGCACTGGCAGCAGAGATGGATGGGGGAGGGGAAGCAGGCACTGGCCTGCGATTACAAGCAGGCAGCGGCTGGGCGGTGCGGGGCAGCGATGGTACGGTGCGGGGTGGTATGGGGCAGCGGTGCGGCGGGGGGGGGGGGGAACAGCAGTGGATGAGTTGGGCAGCAATACTCACCGAGGATCGTGGGCTGGCTCAGCGAGGATCACAGAGGTAGGATCGCGCTCCTCAGCTTCCACGGATGGAATGAACCTGAGGTGAGCGGTCACCGGCAGTTCACCGGCACCACGGAGATTGGAGGGTTCGATCACGAGGACGATCCCTCCAATCAGAGCTGGGGAGGTTGAAACAAAGGTCAGCCAATGATCTGTGTTATAGAAGCACCGATCAGGGCTGGATTGCAATGTTTGAGCCATTTTTATTAGCTGAAACATTACAATGCCTGTGATTGGCTCATTGTCACAAATCAGCCAATCACAGGCACCATAGGTCCGGGGTGGAGAAACCACCCCTCGGGAGGTCAAGCAGAGGTCCCCTCCTTCTAGAAAACGTTGGAAAATTCCACCGATTGCCATCACCGGGACCACACTGTCGCGATTCCGCCATGACGGAAAGATCCGTCATGGGTCTTTAAGTACCAGGGCACCATGACGATCTTTCTGTCAAAAGTCGTGAAGGGGTTAATATAGATCATTTCTAGAATACTGTATATAATAAGGACTCGCTGATGCTGGCCGCAGTGGATAAGGGAAAAATCTGGTGACAGATTCCCTTTTAAAGCATTTTTACTTTTGATTACCAAACAAGGCCCATTGGATGTTGCCTTCTTTTCTCAAATATTTTTTATTTACATCTGTATCAGCTATGGGGAAATACTATTTCTATGACTCGTAAATTTAGACATTTGAATAGTATTTCTAAAAAGAAAAACTTGAGTGAAACAATTCAGCCTTCTGTAAGACTGGGTGTTATGCAGGGTTTAATCATATTTGGTTGGTCTGTAATAATATAAACTAATTTATCATAATTGTCTTTTATTTCTACAGGGATGGCTCATTACATGTAACTTGCACTGACAAAGACACTGGAAAGTCAGAAATGATCACAGTTGAAGACTCCTCTTGAGCAAAGATCATTCATGTCACATTTATATGAGCTCAAGGACAAGTTCAGACATTCAAAAGAAGCCCGTGACCATGTTGTGTACAGTCCAAATCTGAAAACAAAATGTCTAGTCTGTTATTATTTAGTTCTGATTTGTCCCTTCAGTTGCACTCGGAGTGGAGTTTGGACCCATAGACTTATTGATTCTGCATATCGATCTGCGTGCGCCAGGAGCTGTTCACTTGAGTGGTGTATCCAGCAAACTCCTAGGGGTTTCGGGACCTCTACCCCCCCTCCCCCCACGAATTGGCAGCTCATTGAAACTTCTAGAATATATGAAAAAATGATACCTACACTTCATGTACCCTTGCGTACAACTAGCTTGTGCTCCATAGGGCATTTTATGAACGTTTATTACTTATATGGTCACTGGCGTTTTAATAAACGTTTCATAAATGAATGCTACAAGCAAATAGAGGAAACTTTGTAATATATGTCAAAAGGCATTTCTTCTTCTTTCCCTGCATGTTCCACTCACAAAACAGCTCAAGTCTGTCTTCCTCAAAGCAAGATGGACAACTAGCACAGTATGTTACACCTCATGTTATACTCTAAGGGGAGGGTAAAGAGAAGTGAGAAAAACAAGTAAAGGCAGACCATCTCGGCAGTTTGTGCTGAAGTTTGTGAGTGATTTAGCTTATCCTAGAGCTGGATTCACCGTTACACAGCTCAGTACTAATGTATTAATCTTCCCCATGCAGCTGCTACTTCTGCAGATATCTTAAACATAGAAATAAAGAGCAGGAATTCATTGCTGTATGCTGTGTATCTTTGCAGCTTGTCTCCAACCACTAGTCCAGAATGAAATGATAATTATAGCGAGAGGCTGCAATGGTAAAACTGGTGAAAAGTGATGATTCAGAATATACATTGCCTTATAAAAAGTTCATACTCTGTGTATTTTTCCACATTTTTTCACTTTACACCTATAAACGTTAACCTATTTTATATGATATACCAACATTATGTAGCAAGTATTTGTGATCTGTAAGATAAGTGGTACATTATTTTCAAAATATTTTAAAAATATAAATCTGAAAATTGTGATGTTTGTTTTCATCCCCCCTGGTTCAATACTTTGTAGTACCACTTTTCGCTGCAATTACTGCTGCAAGTCTTTTGAGTTATGTTTCTCCCTGTTTTGCACATCTAGAGGCTATTTGTCCATTCTTCTCTGCAAAATGGTTCTAGGTCAGTGAGATTGGATGGAGTGCATCTGTGAACAGCAGTTTTCAAGTCTTGCTGCAGATTCTCAATTTTTGTCTGGACTTTTGACTGTGCCATTCAAACACATGCTTTGATCTAAACCAGTTTTTCAAAAACGTCATGTTTTCAGGATTTCTTTACTGTTGAACAGATGATGGAATCTATCAAGGCATCACCTGTGCTATATTAAGGATATCCTGAAAACATGACCTGTTGGGGGTGTGAGGACTGGAGTTTGGGAACCAATGATCTAAACCAGGGGTCCCCAACTCCAGTCCTCAAGGGCCACCAACAGTGCATGTTTTCAGGGTCTCCTTAGTATTACACAGGTGATAATTTAAACACCCATGCAATGCTAAGGAAATCCTGAAAACGTGCACTGTTGGTGGCCCTTGAGGACTGGAGTTGGGGAACCCTGATCTAAACCATTCCATTGCGGTATGGCTGTATGTTTAGAGTTGTTGTTGTGCTGGGAGATGATCCTACGCACCCCAGTCTCAAGTCTTTCACAGCCTAGAATTTCACTGTCCCCACTGGATAAAAACATCCCCCACAGCATGATGTTGCCACTAGCAGGTTTGATGGTGTTTTCAGGGTGTTTGTTATTATAGATTGGGATGATAATCTATGTAAAATTACCACAATCTAAATTCCCTATCAGTGTGGGAGGAACCCCACGCATACACAGGGAGAACATACAAACTGCTTGCAGATATTGTTATTGGCGAGACTTGAACCCAGGACTCCAGAGCACTGCAAATCAACAGTGCTAACCACTGAACCACCCTTGTGCTGCTGTTGGGTGAAGTGCAGTGTTAGTTGTATACCACACATAGTGTTTTGCAAAGCTCTATTTTCGTCTCATCTGACTAGAACATTGTCTTCCACATGCTAGCTGCCCTCAATTTACTACTGAGGTGACTTCTGGAGGCAGTTGGTCACTCAGAATTTTATTTAGGGGTCTCAGACTACAGAAGACTGAATAAATCAATTTTCAGAATAATGGTTTTATAAATATTTAAAACTATGTCTCATTTCCTTTACAAGTCACAAATACTACTTAGTTTTATTATATCACATAAAATCCCAATAAAATAATTTAAGTTTGTGGCTGTAACGTGAAACAAATGTGGAAAAGTTCAAGGAGCTGTAAATCTGTTTTCTCTGACGCCTCATTGGGGGACACAGGCCATGGGTGTTATGCTGCTTATCCATAGGAGGACACTAAGTAGATGCAAAGATGCTAGCTCCTCCCCTGCAGTATACACCCCCCTGGCCCAGCCAGGCTACTTCAGTTTTATTTTAGTGTCTATAGGAGGCACATCTCTGCAGACTACTGCAGCAAGAATTTTTTTTTTAGAGGGCGACTGTTCCTTCAGGGACCGATTTCCCAAAACCATCAACAGGCGGGAACGCGGAGTGTCGCCTCCCCGTACCCCCTCCTGCGACGCTGGATCCTGGGGTGTTAATCACTGGACGACGGGTCTCACAGGACACCGATTTTTCCAGAGCCCAGAGCAGATGAAAACTTCCTCAGTCCCTCTTGCAGGCTCTGAGTTGATACACGCTCTGCACCAGCGTGACCAGACTGCCATCTCCACAGGAGCTGAGGTGAGAATTCCGATTTTCCAGAGCAGATGGCAAAACTTCCTCACTCCCTCTGGCAGGGTCTGAGTTGATACATGCTTCGCACCAGTGTGACCAGGCACAGCAGGCATCAGACTGCCAACTCCACAGGAGTTGAGGTGAGATCAGTCTGATTTTCCAGAGCAGATGGAAAAACTTCCTCAGTCCCTCTGGCAGGGTCTGAGTTGATACACGTTCTGTGACCGGGCACAGCATCTCCACACTAGTTCCCTGACAGAAATTGGAGCAAAGGTCAGATCCTCCTTGATTGTATTCACATGGGCTGATTGCAGACTCCTGCATAGCATTCCACCTGTGGCGGGGGGAGGGGGGAGAGCTCCCTGGACTCAGTGCACCCGCTGCTGCGGTACACTTGAGTTTTTTCTGTCCACCATTGTTGTGCAGGCCTGGAGGGGGGGAAGGGGAGTCCCTTCCCACCATTTTTTTGTTTATTATTTTCTCATGCTTTCTTGTCGGAGCTAAGCCCCGCCCCCTCCGACCCCTCACGAAAGCGCGCGTAACCCTCCTCACACAGGATCTGCAGAGCATTGCTCCCTCTTGTTGTGATCAGAGCCTATGAGTGTCTCTCAGAGCTGGCTTCCTCCTTCCCACAGGAACTGTGACACAGGAGGAGGGGGGGAGGGGCCATCAGGGTTCTGGGTGAGTTATAGCCTCACTTGCATATTAGCTCTGCAGAGCATTGCTCCCTCATTGCAATCAGAGTTTGTGGCTCATCAGCCAGGGGCTGCAGTCACATGTTTTATGCTCTGCACAACTACAGCAACAACTATAAGACGCTGGATGATAGCACCTCTTCCTTCTGTGAGTCCGGTGCCCCTGTAGCTCACCCCCCCACCACCAGCGCAGCAACTGCTGCCAGCCCAGAGCCTATGGCTCCCAGTCCCCCGGAATGGGCACAGTTCCCAGAACCTGGTGCTGACTATGCAACATCGTCCTCACACCCCTCGGGGCCCCTGGACAGAACTCAGCCTGATGACACCTCTATAGAGGGTCCTTCTGATAAGAATCAGCCCTCTGCTTCACTGGTTGCAGATCAGAAAAAGGGCATGTCCCCCATGGTTCTCCCTCTGAGGTACACAGATGGGGTTCTCCCACATGTTCCGCAGTCTCAGGAGCCGGAGGAAGGGGAATGATGTTTGTACCGGGATGATTCCTTGGTTTCAAACTCCCCGAGCGATCAAGCTGCGATGGATTTGCTTATTGCAGCAATCAACCAAAACTCTGCATGTGAAAGATCTCCCATCCACTACTACTGACCCTGCGGTCTCCTTTAAAAGGGTGGAGAAACCTCAAAAAAAAAACCATTTTTTTGACGGCGCTTCGGTATCCATAAACTCATGGAGTCCCGATACCTCTTTGACTTAGCTGTCTCTAAGGGCTGGGCTGATCTGGCCTCGGTGGACCCTCACCTGGCTTCCGCCTGCCTGAAGGACCCTCCTGTCTTTTACTTGATGGATTGTCCTTCAAGGACCCGACAGACAGACAAGTGGAGCAGCTTGATCGCTCTGCCTCAAGGCCGCGGGTCCCTCTCCCCTTCCGTGTGGGTCGCACAGGCACCAGGACTATGTTTCCCTCAGACTCTCACAGATGTAACAGTTCACATTGCTGCGGCGGCAGAGTACCTCATGCAGGCCTCCCTTGATGCTGCTACCTGCGCAGTTATTGCCGCCTCAAATACCATAGCCATCCGTAAGGCCCTCTGGTTCCGATAATGGAGAGCGGACTCTGTCTCTAAGAAGCCTCTCACAGTACTCCTTTCCAGACCGATGGTTTGCCGATCGTCTGGACAGGCTCTTTTTTTTTGTCTGACGCCACGGGAGGAAAAGAGTACCTCCCTCCCCCAACTCTAGCCCAGGATGTTTTTTACTAGACACGCAGTGCCCGACCTTCTCAGCCCTCCTCGAGTCCACCTCGTCCTGGCAGTCTAGACAAAGACCGAGGAGTCTCGTCCTCCTTCATCTGGGCCGCCGCCTCAGACCACAAATGGGTGTGATACCTTGTGTCTTCCGGTTACCACATTGAATTCTGGACCCGATCCTCTGGTCAGTCTTTTCTCTCAAACCCACCCAAAGGCTCCAAAACACCACGAGGCCTTCTCAGCAATCCACTCCCTTCAAACGGCAGGGGTGATGGTACCTGTTCCGGACGGTGAGAGGTTCAAGGCCTTCTATTCCAACCTCTCGTGGTCCCCAAAAAAGGACGGGTCAGTTCGTTCCAACATGTGCACGTAAGGAGATTCAGAATGGACTTCCTAGGGTCCATTATTACTTTCATGGTCGACGGAGAATTCCTTGCCTCCCTAGCTTTCAGGGACGCGTACCTGCACATACCCATCGCTCCAGCTCACCAAAAGTTCCTCCGCTTCGCGGTTCAGGACTTCTTTTTTTCATTTGTGGCCCTACCCTCGGCTCTGCCACAGCACCAAGGGTCTTAACTAAGGTCATGGCAGCCGCCATGAGTGCCCTTCACGCCAGGAGAGTGGCTGTTCTGCCTTGCTTGGATGACCTCCTCATCAAGGGCTCAACCAGCGTGCAGATTTCTGTGGGCACCCTATCCCGCTTAGGGCGGCTTCTGACTCCAGTCAAACCATCCCCGGTCCCGTCAAAATCTGTCACCTCCCTGGGCATGTTCCTGGACACTCTTCGGGGCTTGATATTTCCCCCTCAAGACAAGGCAACCGCTCTACAACAAGCGGTACACTGCCCTCTACGTACTCCTCTCGCTCCACACGATTCAGTATGAGAGTACTACGTAGGAGAGCGGCGGCTATAGAGGCAGTGCTGCTCGCTTAGCCACACCACCGCCCACTGCAGATTTCGCTTCTAGCTGCCTGGGACAAGAGCCCCTTTTCCTTGGACGAACTTTTGACCTGACACCTTCAGTCAGGTATGCGCTTTGCTGGTGGCTTCAGTCCTCTTCCATATCGAGAAGGAGTTTTTCTCCCCCAAGTGGACTGGCTACTCCTGACCACGGACCTCTTAGTCTGGGGAGCAGCGTACTGGCTCCACACTGTTTCGGGACGTTGGACACCCCAGGAGTCTTCCCTTCCCAGAAATCATCCTGAAAATCAGCACGATCTTCTCGCGCTCAGGTCATTCCCCCCTTCTGCTAGCAGGTCGTTTTGATTCGGGTCCAATTGGAAAATGCAACAGTTGTGGCCTATGTCAATCGGCAGGGAGGTACCAGCAGCAAGACAGCTTATCTCGAGGTCCTCAGGATCCTCACCGGAGCCAAATCGACGGGGCCTGCGTTTTCAGCGTTACACATACCGGGAGTAGGGAACTAAATCGCCAAGGCCTGGCCGCCAGAGAGTGGTTTCTCCACCCAGAAGTGTTCCCACACATCTGCACTCACTGGAGTACACCAGACGTGGATCTAACAGCCTCAAGGTTGAACGCAAAGGTACCCGCGTTCTTAGCCAGGTCACGTGATCCACAGGTCATTGGCGCGGATGCTCTAGTCTTCTGAAGTCGTTTCCATCTGCCTTACATGTTTTTTGCCTCTGCCCCTGCTGCCGCGAGTAATCAGGAAGATCAAGGCAGAAGGAGTCCCGGTGATACTAATAGCACCAGACTAGCCCAGGTGTGCCTGGTATGCTGAATTGGTACAATTGCTCATGGCGCCTCGTAAGCATCCCAGACCTGCTGACCCAAGGACCCATTTCCCATCAGAACTCCAGAGCCCTGAAGCTGATGGCCTGGCCATTGAGACCTGGACTTTAACAAGAGCGAGATTCTCCTGCGGTCATCTCCACCATGTACAGTACCCGAAAGCCGGCCTTCATCCCGTTTTTACCACCGTACGTGGAAAACTTTCCTTTCCCAGTGCAGGGAATCTAATGTCCAACCTATGCCTCTGGGATCCCCAGAATTCTTGATTTTTTTTTTGCAGTCAGGTTGCAAAAGGGGTTGGCCCTCAGCTACCTTAAGGGGCAGGTTTCATCTCTATCAATACCGCCTAGCTTGCAATCCGCAAGTCAAGACTTTCCTAAAGGGTGTTTCCCATCTAGTTTCCCTGTATAAATGGTCGCTGGACCCATGGGACCTCAATCTCGTTTTGGACGGTATCCAGAGGTCCCCTTTTGAACCTCTTAAGGAATCTTCTCTTGCTCTTCTCTCCTGGAAGGTAACATTCTTAGTGGCGATTACGTCCATCAGACAAGTTTCGGAACTGGCAGCACTCTCTTGCCTTGAACCCTTTCTGATCTTTCATCAGGACAAGGTGGTTCTACGCCCCCTTCCGGATTTTCTTCCGAAGGTTACTTCCCAGTTTCATATGAAAGAGGACATTGTTCTGCCTTCCTTTTGTTCACACCCAGTCCATAGGGTGGAAAGGTTCCTATATTCGCTAGACCTTGTGAGGGCTCTCAGATATTACGTACCCAGGACAGCCCCTTTAGGAACATAGACTCCTTGTTCGTCATTCTTGAAAGGCCTAAGAAAGGAGAGGCAGCTTCATAGGCAACACTGGCTCGCTGGATTCGCTCTGCGATCCAGGAGGTCTACCGCTTGCAACTCAAGCCCATTCCTAGTGGGCTGCGGACCCCTTCCACGCGAGCAGTTGGCGCCTCTTGGGCCATTAGGCATCAGGCTGCAGTGGAACAGAGGTATAAGGCTGCGACCTGGTCTTGCCTACATACTGTTTCAAAGCATTACTGAGTCCATACCCAGGCTTCGGCTGAGGCGAACCTAGGTAGGAAAATTCTGCAAACGATAGTGGAGTACCTATCTCAGTAGGCGCTCCTGGCTATCTGGGACTGGTTTCTAGTCCTTGGGTTGCGTTGTTTATTGATTACCCACCCATGGACTGCTTTAGGACGTCCCATGGTCCTGTGTCCCCCAATGAGGCGCCAGAGAAAAACGGATTTTTGTGTACTCACCGTAAAATCGTTTTCTCTTAGCCATCATTGAGGGACACCGCACTCTCCCTTTTGCCCTGTTGGGCCTTAGCTTTTTTCTGTCTCAGTACTTTTTTGTTATGAGTATTCACTCACGTTTTTTGTTACTTCTTCTCCTACTGCTTGTATACTAAAACTGAAGTAGCCTGGCTGGGCCAGGGGGTGTATACTGCAGGGGAGGAGCTAACATCTTTGCATCTACATAGTGTCCTCCTATGGATAAGCAGCATAACACCAATGGTCCTGTGTCCCCCAATGATAGTCTCATTGGCAGCACAACAGCTGGAGATATTCTCCTCTCTGAGAGCTCATAGGACAAGTGGAAATTTCAGTTGATACCTGAACACTATTAGCTGTCCTGAACTCCACCTAATTGTGTAATTTAATCTTTTATTAGTGGAGTGAGCCTTGTGCTGCTGACTGGGCTAAGGGAAATCGGTTTACATTTTAAATCCTCACTTACCTTTTGTGTTCCATACTGCAGCACAACAAATGGGGATATAGCAAGAAAATCCATTGGGAGGGTCCAAAGCTCAACATTAACTACCAAAAAGCATTCTTTCCTATGGATCTTTAAATAGTCTTACACTAGGTAAAGAAAAGTATTAGGAGTGTACGAGAGGCTACGTTACATGTTTACTTCCAATAAATTGGGATTTTGATCTGGCATTAAATCCTAAGACTTACGAAAAGGCTTGTTTAAAAAGCCTTTTTTGACTTTTAGGATTGCTACTTTATACAACAACAGACGAGGTGGAGGAAAGCTTGACACGCCCAATAGAATAGGTCACCACACATCCATGGAGTGCAACGATATAAAGTCTGCAAGGTGGACTGTAACTTGAATAGAAGGAAAAGATATCAGCACATCAACGTAAAATAATTTCTTTCTTTATTGAAACATAGTATTAAAAAAAGTCCATCCATATTTAGAAGACCGACGCAAAAGAGCGTCCTTAATCATAGGCTTCCAATAGGTGGCGCTAGAGTTTGTCTCCTTCCTCACTGGAGGGACAATTTGAATGTTTGCTCCACTGGCACAAAGTGCATAATACAATACTTGAGGTTGAGATACTAGGCCTCTAGCATATATCATTGAATTTTTGAATTGTAAGCTTACTACAACTTTCTTTTGAAGCTGTGGCTGATTTTATTTGAGGTTTTCTCTTTTTTGGGTAGCAATGTATTTTGTTTAACCCCTTCACAACAGGCCGATTTTGCGCTTTCTATTTTTTTTGTAGGTTTTTTATTTTTTTTTCTTCATTCAATCTGGTCCTGTAAAGGCTTGTTTTTTGCGGAACGAGCTGTACTTTCTTTGTCGCTCCATTGGGAGACCCAGACAATTGACAATTGGGTGTATAGGCTATGCCTCCGGAGGCCGCACAAAGTATTACACTAAAAGTGTAAAGCCCCTCCCCTTCTGCCTATACACCCCCCGTGCTCCCACGGGCTCCTCAGTTTTTATGCTTTGTGCGAAGGAGGCAGACATGC
This sequence comes from Anomaloglossus baeobatrachus, assembly GCF_048569485.1. Lineage (NCBI taxonomy): Eukaryota > Metazoa > Chordata > Amphibia > Anura > Aromobatidae > Anomaloglossus > Anomaloglossus baeobatrachus. Next base: position 389,582,778 of record NC_134356.1, on the reverse strand, counting down.
ACGCACAGCTCCATAGATGGGTCAGCAGCAGCTGCTGACTATGTCGGATGGAAGAAAAGTGGGCCCATATAGGGCCCCCAGCATGCTCCCTTCTCACCCCACTCTTGTCGGCGGTGTTGTTAAGGTTGAGGTATCCATTGCGGGTACGGAGGCTGGAGCCCACATGCTGTTTTCCTTCCCCATCCCCCTTAGGGCTCTGGGTGAAGTGGGATCCTATCGGTCTCCTGGCACTGAGACCGTGCTTCATCCACAACTCCTGGGAGCCTGCTGGATAGGAGCCGGGTATCGTTCAGGGACATGGCCCTGCTACTTGGAGGTACTCTGTGTCCCCGTGGGGACCGAGCACAGCAACACTCCAGCATTGCTGGGTGTGCTAGTGCACCGGGGACCGCGGCGCTGACCGGGTTAAATGTGCCATTACACACTCAGCGTCGTTGAGTGTGTTTATGTAGGGGGACTACCGCGCTGACCGCCGCCGCCATGTTTAACACTGAGGCGCGGCTGGGACTTGTAGTGCGCCGGGGACTTCCGCGCGGCCGAGCTTTTACGGCGGCCGCGCTTATTACTCGAGTCCCCGGCTTTTTTGCGGCCTAGTCTTTCTTCCTCCCGCCCACAGCCCTGACATGCAGGGGAAGGGCGGGACACTGTACGGACGAGCAGCAATGAGGGCTGGAGCATGCTTTGCATACTCCACCCCCCTCACTGTGCACAGTGTGGCACCAGTTCCCGCACTCTCTGGGTCACGCCCACGGCTCCCTCCTCTCCTCAGGACGCCGGCAGCCATTCCTGTCAGCTCCTTGAAAGCTGCAGAGGGGGACAAATTCTGACAGACCCAGGCAGGGACCCTGGTGGCCTCACAACCGCTTTAAGCGGGTGGTATGCAGCACCTGTGGTGCTAGCCACATTTGTGCAGGAGTGTAATTTTAAATTATATGTTTATAAGATATACTTTACACTGTATGGTGCACAGTTGATTCTGGCTATATATTGTGTTGCTCAGGGAAGACAACAGCATGGCGCCCATAAAAGGCAGGGGTGCCAAACCACAGGCTTACTATGCTGCCTGCGCCGCATGTACGACCCCGCTACCGGCAAGATCCACTGAGCAATCCAGACCGGTATCTCAGCACAGGGGCACTGTTGAATCATTGCTCCCTGGCCCCCCTCAGTTGGACCAGCAAGGTCCCCCCGGGGTGTCTCATAGATCCCAGGGTGAGGTCTCTGATACAGACCCCAGCCCCTGACCGACTAAGCGAGCTCGCTGGGAAATTCCCTCGACATCTTCATATTGGTCAGGGTCTCAGCGGGGGGAATCTCTGGAGGATGAAGCGGAGACAGCTGATCAGGATTCTGATCCTGAGGCCGCTCTCAATCTTGATACGCCTGACGGGGACGCCATAGTGAACGATCTTATTGCGTCCATCAATCAAAGTTGGATATTTCTCCCTCAGCTCCTCCAGCGGAGGAGTCAGCTTCTCAGCAGGAGAAATTCCGTTTCAGGTTTCCCAAGCGTACACAGAGTATGTTTCTGGACCACTCTGATTTCAGAGAGGCAGTCCAGAATCACCGTGCCTGTCCTGATAAGCGTTTTTTTCTAAGCGCCTTAAGGATACACGTTATCCTTTTCCCCCTGACGTGGTCAAAGGTTGGACTCAGTGTCCCAAGGTGGATCCTAGACTGGCGGCTAGAGCCATACTTGCAGTGGAAGATGGGGCTTCACTCAAAGATGCCACTCACAGGCAGATGGAGCTCTGGTTGAAATCCATCTATGAAGCTATCGGCGCTTCTTTTGCCCCAGCATTTGCAGCCGTATGGGTGCTACAAGCTATCTCAGCAGGTCAAGCGCAAATTGACGCAGCCACACAGACGTCGGCATTTGCGTCTTACGCTATTAATGCTGTCCTGGACTCTGCGAGCCGTACGGCGGTTGCATCCGCCAATTCGGTGGTACTCCGCAGGGCCTTGTGGCTACGGAAATGGAAGGCAGATTCTGCTTCCAAAAAAGCGCTTAACCAGTTTGCCAATTTCTGGCGACCGATTGTTTGGCGAACGTTTGGATGAAATCATCAAACAATCCAAGGGAAAGGTTACATCCTTACCCCAGCCCAAACCGAACATACCCCAACAGAGGAGGGGGCAGTCGAGGTTTCGGTCCTTTCGGGGCGCGGGCAGGTCCCAATTCTCCTCGTCCAAAAGGCCTCAGAAAGATCAAGGGAACTCCGATTCATGGCGGTCTAAGTCACGTCCTAAAAAGACCACCGGAGGTGCCGCTACCAAAGCGGCTTCTTCATGGCTTTCGGCCTCCTCAATCCGCATCCTCGGTCGGTGGCAGGCTCTCCCGCTTTTGCGACACCTGGCTGCCAAGGGTAAAAGACCGTTGGGTGAGAGACATTCTGTCTCACGGTTACAAGATAGAGTTCGCCTCTCGTACCCCGACTCGATTCTTCAGGTCATCCCCGCCTCCCGAGCGAGCCGAGGCTCTTCTGCAGGCGCTGGGCACTCTGAGGGCAGAAGGAGTGGTGGTCCCTGTTCCTCTTCAGCAACAGGGTCACGGTTTTTTCTCCAACCTGTTTGTGGTTCCAAAGAAGGACGGGTCTTTCCGTCCTGTCCTGGACCCGTAACTGCTCAACAAAGACGTAAAGACCAGGTGGTTCCGGATGGAATCCCTCCGCTCCGTCATCGCCTCAATGTCCCAAGGAGATTTCCTTGCATCGATCGATATCGAAGATGCTTATCTCCACGTACTGATTGCTCCAGAGCACCAACGCTTCTTGCGCTTCACCATAGGAGACGAACACCTGCAGTTCGTGGCAATGCAGTTCGGCCTGGCTACAGCCCCACGGGTTTTCACCAAGGTTATGGCTACTGTAGTAGCGGTCCTCCACTCTCAGGGTCACTCGGTGATCCCTTACTTGGACGATCTGCTGATCAAGGCACCCTCTCAAGAGGCATGCCAACACAGCCCCGACGCTTCTCTGGAGGCTCTCCAGAGTTTCGGGTGGATCATCAATTTTCCAAAGTCAAATCTGACACCGGCCCAATCGCTGACATATCTTGGCATGGAGTTTCATACCCTATCAGCGATAGTGAAGCTTCCGCTGATCAAGCAGCGTTCACTACAGAAAGGGGTGCAATCTCTCCTTCAAGGTCAGGCACACCCCTTGAGGCGCCTCATGCACTTCCTGGGGAAGATGGTGGCAGCAATGGAGGCAGTCCCTTTCGCGCAGTTTCATCTGCGTCCTCTTCATTGGGACACCCTACGCAAATGGGACAGGAAGCCGACGTCCCTCGACAGGAACATCTCCCTCTCTCAGTCAACCAAAGCTTCCCTTCGGTGGTGGCTTCTTCCCACTTCATTATCGCATGGGAAATCCTTCCTACCCCCATCCTGGGAGGTGGTCACGACGGACGCGAGTCTGTCAGGGTGGGGAGCAGTCTTTCTCCACCACAGGGCTCAGGGTACGTGGACTCAGCAAGAGTCCTCGCTTCAGATCAATGTTCTGGAGATCAGGGCAGTGTATCTTGCCCTAAAAGTGTTCCAGCAGTGGCTGGAAGGCAAGCAGATCCGAATTCAGTCGGACAACTCCACAGTGGTGGCTTACATCAACCACCAAGGCGGAACACGCAGTCGGCAAGCCTTCCAGGAAGTCCGGCGGATTTTGATGTGGGTGGAAGCCACGGCCTCCACCATCTCCGCAGTTCACATCCCGGGCGTCGAAAACTGGGAAGCAGACTTTCTCAGCCGCCAGGGCATGGACGCAGGGGAATGGTCCCTTCACCCGGACGTGTTTCAGGAGATTTGTTGCCGCTGGGGGATGCCGGACGTCGACCTAATGGCGTCCCGGCACAACAAGGTCACGGCATTCATGGCACGATCTCACGATCACAGAGCTCTGGCGGCAGACGCCTTAGTTCAAGATTGGTCGCAGTTTCAACTCCCTTATGTGTTTCCTCCGCTGGCACTGTTGCCCAGAGTGTTACGCACGATCAGAGCCGACTGCCGCCGCGCCATCCTCGTCGCTCCAGACTGGCCGAGGAGGTCGTGGTACCCGGATCTGTGGCATCTCACGGTCGGCCAAACGTGGGCACTACCAGACCGACCAGACTTGCTGTCTCAAGGGCCGTTTTTCCATTTGAATTCTGCGGCCCTCAACATGACTGTGTGGCCATTGAGTCCTGGATCTTAGCGTCTTCAGGATTATCTCAAGAGGTCATTGCCACTATGAGACAGGTTAGGAAACCAACGTCCGCCAAGATCTGCCACAGGACGTGGAAAATTTTCCTGTCGTGGTGCTCTGCTCGGGGTTTTTCTCCCTGGCCTTTTGCCTTGCACACTTTTCTGTCCTTCCTTCAATCTGGACTGGAAAAGGGTTTGTCGCTCGGCTCCCTTAAGGGACAAGTCTCTGCGCTCTCTGTGTTTTTCCAGAAGCGCCTAGCCAGACTTCCACAGGTACGCACGTTCCTGCAGGGGGTTTGTCACATCGTTCCTCCTTACAAGCGGCCGTTAGAACCCTGGGATCTGAACAGGGTGCTGATGGTTCTTCAGAAACCACCATTCGATCCAATGAGGGATATTTCTCTCTCACGCCTTTCGCAGAAAGTGGTTTTCCTAGTAGCAGTCACTTCACTTCGGAGAGTGTCTGAGCTAGCAGCGTTGTCGTGCAAAGCCCCTTTCCTGGTGTTTCACCAGGACAAGGTGGTTCTGCGTCCGGTTCCGGAATTTCTCCCTAAGGTGGTATCCCCCTTTCATCTCAATCAGGATATCTCCTTATCCTCTTTTTGTCCTCATCCAGTTCACCAATGTGAAAAGGATCTGCACCTGTTAGATCTGGTGAGAGCACTCAGACTCTACATTTCTCGTACGGCGCCCCTGCGCCGCTCGGATGCACTCTTTGTCCTTGTTGCTGGCCAGCGTAAAGGGTCACAGGCTTCCAAATCAACCCTGGCTCGGTGGATCAAGGAACCAATTCTCGAAGCTTACCGTTCTGCTGGGCTTCCGGTTCCCTCAGGGCTCTAGGCCCATTCTACCAGAGCCGTGGGCGCGTCCTGGGCTTGAGGCACCAGGCTACGGCTCAGCAGGTGTGTCAGGCGGCTACCTGGTCGAGCCTGCACACTTTCACGAAACACTATCAGGTGCATACCTATGCTTCGGCGGATGCCAGCCTAGGTAGACGAGTCCTTCAGGCGGCGGTTGCCCACCTGTAGGAAGGGGCCGTTTTACGGCTCTATTATGAGGTATTATTTTACCCACCCAGGGACTGCTTTTGGACGTCCCAATTGTCTGGGTCTCCCAATGGAGCGACAAAGAAGAAGGGAATTTTGTTTACTTACCGTAAATTCCTTTTCTTCTAGCTCCAATTGGGAGACCCAGCACCCGCCCCTGTTTTTTTGTGTACACATGTTGTTCATGTTGAATGGTTTCAGTTCTCCGATATTCCTTCGGATTGAATTTACTTTAAACCAGTTTATAATTTTTTTTCCTCCTTCTTGCTTTTGCACCAAAACTGAGGAGCCCGTGGGAGCACGGGGGGTGTATAGGCAGAAGGGGAGGGGCTTTACACTTTTAAGTGTAATACTTTGTGCGGCCTCCGGAGGCATAGCCTATACACCCAATTGTCAATTGTCTGGGTCTCCCAATTGGAGCTAGAAGAAAAGGAATTTACGGTAAGTAAACAAAATTCCCTTCTTTTAAATGAATCCATGAATCCATTACCACAGTGTACTGGAAAAGGCAAAAAAAATTCCAATTGCGGAAACATTACAAAAAAAGTGCGATTGAACTATTGTTTTTGAGATTTTATTTATTGTGTTCACTATATGGTAAAACTGTTATGTTGGTGTGATGTCTCAGGTCGGTGCGAGTTCGTAGACTCCAAACATGAATAGGTTTACTTTTATCTAAGGGGTTAAAAAAAATTAGAAGGTTGTCCCAAAAAAGTAACGTACGTTTTGCGACATTTTCCGTGACCCGTAGCGTTCTCATTTTTTGGTATCTATGGCTCAGTGATAGCTTATTTTTTGCGTATCAGGCTGACATTTTTAATGGTATATCTTTTGCGCAGATGCTACATTTTGATTGCCTGTTATTAAATTTTGCGGAAAATCTGCAGTAACCAAAAAACGTAATTTTGGCATTTGGAATTTTTTTGCCGCTACGCTGTTTACCAATCAGATTAATTGATTTTATATTTTGATAGATCGGGCATTTCTGAAAGCAGTGAAAGCAAATGTGTGTATTTTTTTTAACCTTTTAATTTTCAGTGGGGTGAATTATTTGAACTTTTAGCTTTTTTATTTATTTTTATTTATCTAGCTCTTCTAGGGGGCTATAAGGATCAGCAGTCTGATTGCTCGTTCATTTCTCCCGATCAGAGCAGCACCGCTCAGACCGGGAGAAATGATCATCTCTTGTAAGCTGCAGTACTCTGCTGTTTCTTACAGGACCTTTTAGTCAAGTGAGCTACAGGAGTCATCACATGACCCTATGATACCATGACAACAATCGGATCCACGTGATCACGTCACGTGACTTCCGGTGGCAGCCTGTGAGTATTTGATTACCGCGACTGCCGTTAAAATGGCGCTGTCACATCTTGAGAACGCCGTTTAAGGGGTTAACAGGTACGGGTGGATAGCGATTCCACTCGTACCTGTGAGGCACACGTCAGGTGTACAAATCGTGGTCTTTAAGGGGTTAAAGCTAGTGGTCATAGATGGCACAACGGTACTGTCCTTGCCGTAGCAAGAGAACTCCGCTGTGAATGATGTTCAGTCACATAGTTTACTGGAGAACAGGAAAAGGCAGCAAACATGACTAATATTGACAAGAAAGTGGAAACTTTGGGTTAAGCAATAACAAAACTTAAACACGACCTATTCTGGATGGCATAGAAAGTTCCAAAGAGCCTAGAGCAGGAAACTCTGTATGGATATTTTCAGACGTGGTCTGGCAGAAGCCTCAGTAAAGAGACTTTTTCTAAGAAGGCAAAACAAACATTTATATCTCTTTTCAAAAGTTTCCTCAAATGTTCAAAGTGAGGGCCATACACATGCAAAATGTTGAGCACCACAGTGTATAGAAATTAACGCTTTTTTTGTGGGGTTTTTTCCTTTTTAGGAGGTTTACTAATGGTTTGTAATTTGTCAGGATATTACAGTCCTTTGGATGTCAGTAGAGCAGGATGACCTTCCATCAAAAGTCGTTACGTTTGGCTCCTTTGAGACCATAGATTTTTATTATCGCTATTCAGCCAATTCAGAATTAGGGATATGAGAAGTGTGATTCTGCTATAGTTAACTAACTGGAGTAAAGAAAAATCCATGGTATTAACATAACATCTACCGGAAAGTTCAGGAGCAGTTGTGGGCATATGACTCCAACATATCCCAAATCAAAGGGTTAACAAGGCAAAACATGAAGCGAATTATCTTCAAGATATTTAGGCTTAAACTCATTGCATTTTCTTAGGATGAACCTAGAAGATTAATGATGTCTTAACATGCTTGTCTGCCTAGTGCTAGGAGTCTGATGTAATGGACACTTTTGAATTGTGCTGTAATAAGCCACAGTATAATTCTTCTCCAAAAAGGCAAAACAAACATGTATAGTAGCCAGCAACCTTAGAATAAGACAAAGGCTACGGATAAACTCTACATTGCATACACTTTTATATCGTGTGTATTTCCTTCCCCCAGCAAAGTCTATGAGATTTCTATTTTACTGTCTGCACAGTGTATCTTTTTTTTTTGTTTGCGTTTTTGAAGATGCAGCATGTCAATTCATTTTGCGTTTTGTCCATACGTTTCTTAGTAGTGATGGGAGGACTGGCAGATCAGTCCCCTGCTGACTCTGGGTCGGCAGAGGATTGATCCCTGGTATATGGCCAGATGCAGGTCCCCATATAAAAGTCTATGGGGACCAGGATCTGGCGCAAAGGGGTTGGAGCAAGCACTTCATACTTACCGATTCACCGACCCAGCTGTAACACTGCTCCTGCTGCCGCTCATTACCTTAAAGGGGTGGTTCACCCATTTTTTTATTTTCTGTAGGAGTTCTACTTACCTTTCTAGGCGTTTTCTCCATTGGCTTCTGTTTCCAGTTCTGGCACTGAGCGGCGCTATCCTGCACGCTCAGTGCCTGTCACATGACCCCCTGGAGCTGTGGCCGCCAGTATCCTCTGACGTCCCGGCATTTCCGGGCTCTCAAACAAGACGGGTATGTCAGAGGAGGCTGGCACCACTTAGATTGAGTGACAGGGCTGTGGGCGGTGACTACCGCACATCACAGCCCAGTATCGAGGGGAGGATCCGGAGGACGTCAGTGTGGAGCCGGCGTCCTGCAGATGGTGAGGCACGGGGCGCCAGTGTGCAGTACAGGGGGGGGGTTCTTCAGCTGAATCCCCCCCTGCACGTAAGTATGTGATCACACTGTCCACCCGCCCGGTCTGCTGCGATGTCAGGAGAGCGGCCGGTGTCGGGCAGAGTGATCATCTGCTCCTCCCAGCAGCAAGACACTGACAGGCATGTCACCGCTGTGCTCTGCCATCTGTCCTGCTGCATGGGACCAACTGTCTGCACTCTGTCACCTGCACCACAAGTCACAGAGTGGAGACAGTTGGTGACAGAGCACCTCTGCCCCCCCCCCTTCTTTCCCCACTCTCTTCTCTCCCCCCACTCTTCTCTGCCCCCCTCTTATCCCTCTCCCCCCCCTCGCTCTCTTCCCCCCTCGCTCTCTTCCCCCCCTCGCTCTCTTCCCCCCCCGCTCTCTTCCCCCTCCCCCTCGCTCTCCCCCCGCGCTCTCTTCCCCCCTCGCTCTCTTCCCCCCTCGCTCTCTTCCCCCCCTCGCTCTCTTCCCCCCCCTTGCTCTCTTCCCCCCCCCTTGCTCTCTTCCCCCCCCTTGCTCTCTTCCCCCCCCTCGCTCTCTTCCCCCCCCTCGCTCTCTCCCCCCCCTCGCTCTCTTCCCCCCCCTCGCTCTCTTCCCCCCCCTCGCTCTTCCTCCCCCCCGCTCTTCCTCCCCCCCGCTCTCTTTTCCTCCCCCCCGCTCTCTTTTCCTCCCCCCCGCTCTCTTTTCCTCCCCCCCGCTCTCTTTTCCTCCCCCCCGCTCTCTTTTCCTCCCCCCCGCTCTCTTTTCCTCCCCCCCCGCTCTCTTTTCCTCCCCCCCGCTCTCTTTTCCTCCCCCCCGCTCTCTTTTCCTCCCCCCCGCTCTCTTTTCCTCCCCCCCGCTCTCATTTCCTCCCCCCCTCGCTCTCCTTTCCTCCCCCCCCTCGCTCTCCTTTCCTCCCCCCCCTCGCTCTCCTTTCCTCCCCCCCCTCGCTCTCCTTTCCTCCCCCCCCTCGCTCTCCTTTCCTCCCCCCCCCTCGCTCTCTCTTCCCCCCCCTCGCTCTCTTTTCCTCCCCCCCCTCGCTCTCTTTTCCTCCCCCCCCCTCGCTCTCTTTTCCTCCCCCCCCCTCGCTCTCTTTTCCTCCCCCCCCCTCGCTCTCTTTTCCTCCCCCCCCCTCGCTCTCTTTTCCTCCTCCCCCCCTCGCTCTCTTTTCCTCCTCCCCCCCTCGCTCTTTTCCTCCCCCCCTCGCTCTCTTTTCCTCCCCCCCCCCTCGCTCTCTTTTCCTCCCCCCCCCCTCGCTCTCTTTTCCTCCCCCCCCTCGCTCTCTTTTCCTCCCCCCCCCTCGCTCTCTCTCTCTTTTCCCTCGCTCTCTCCTGGCATGGTCAGTACAGAAATCTCTCCATCGTGGAGGGGTGAGAGGGAGTAATAAACATGGAGTCCCTACTGTGTATTTATTTCTAATAAAGTTTTTTTCTCTGTGTGGTCTTTTTTTTTTTTTTTTAAACCCTTTATTGGAGATTCTTAATGGCCAGGTCAAACTTGGCCTGACATTAAGAATCTCGGGCTTTATACCAGCTGGTAAAACATAGCTGGTATTAACCCCTTATTACCCAGCGTGCCACCTGCCACCAGGGCCACTGGAAGAGTTGGATACAGCGCCAGAAGATGGCGCTTCTATGAAAGCGCCATTTTCTGGGGCGGCTGTGGACTGCAATTCGCAGCGGGGGGGCCAGAAAGTTTGGGCACCCTTCACTGCGGATTCCAATCCCCAGCTGCATAGTTGTACCTGGCCGGACTCAAAAATTCGGCGAAGCCCATGTCATTTTTTTTTTTTATTATTTCATGAAATTCCAGTTCCGGTTTCCAGCCGGGTACAAATGGGCAGCTGGGGGTTGGAGGCAGCCCGTAGCTGCCTGCTGTACCTGGCTAGCATACAAAAATATGGCGAAGCCCACTTAATTTTTTTAAAAAAGTTTTTTCAGGCAAAAACCTTTATAAAAAAAATATGCTTCCCTGGATTTCTATTGCCAGTGAAAGTAACACCAAGCAGCTGGGGTTAGCAGCCAGTAGTTGCTTGGGTTACCCTTAACAATAGAAAATGCAGCGGGAGCCCACAAACAATGTGATTTTTTTTTTTATTTTTTATTTTTAATGAATTTTTAAAAAAAAAAAAAAAAAATCGACATGGGCTTCGCCCATCGAGCACCAGAGCATTTTACTGCTCAATTCATCCCAAGTAATCAGATGACTGCAGTGTCTGCCAATTACTTGTTCTGTGTCCCCCTGCATCCATTGCAGCGTGTACGGGCTGTGAGGTCAGCGGAGTTCACTCCAGCACTGGAGTCAGCTGATCTGAACTCAGCTGAACTCCAGCCTGCACACGCTGCGATGGATGCAGGGAGACATAGAACAAGTAAGGTCTAAGCCACACGGCGAGAAAAACAGTGCGAGTGGAGTGCGATCAAACATCGCATTCCACTCGGACCAATATTAGCCTGTGTGTCAGCACACATGAGCGATTATATTCTCCGCCCTAATTGGACCGAGAAAACAATCGCAGCATGCTACAACTGTAATGCAAGACTCTCTCTTTTACCCATTCAAGTGTATGTGGTGAGAGAAAAATCACACTGCACTTGCGGTACATCGGTGGACTACGGAGGAGAGAGGGAGAGAAATCCCTCCCACCTCTCCTCAGTGCTGGCCCACCCCTTGAGTGCCGGTCCGCCCCCGCAGCTGAGGTCTGCTCGCAGAGTCGGACCTCAGTCGCAGGGACACACGCATGACACTCAGCTCTGCTGTACTGAGCGTGAGCCGAGTGTAATGCGAGGGGATCGCAGTAATCCCCGTGTGGCCCCAGCCTAATCGGCCGACACTTGAGTCAGCTGATCTGAACTCAGCTGAAGTCCTGTACACACAGCCCGCACACGGTCACATATGACCGGCAGCAGGCAGCGACTGCTGTTAAGGCTACATTCACATGACCGTTCCGTTTTTGCGGGCCACAAAAAAACGGTCCTTTTTTTTATGGATGCATCCTAGTGGCATCCGTGTGACATTTGCGTGCCTTCCGGTTTTTTTTGCGGACCGCAAAAAACGGAAGCAGCAAGAAAGATAAATAGATGAATAGATATAGAGATGAATAGATAGATATAGGGATAGAGTGAATAGATGAATGAATGAATGAATGAATAGATAGATAGATAAGAAATACATATATAATGTCTTCCCCCCTGCATATTCTAAGCTGACACCCTTTTGTGACTTTCATGTGGCACTAAGGGGTGCTTAGCCTTGTATTTAGCCAAAAAATAAATAAATAATAAAAAAAATGACATGCGGTCCCCCTATCTTTTGTAGCCAGCTAGGGTAAAGCAAACGGCTGCAGCCTGCAAACCACAGCTGGCAGCTTCACCTTGGCTGGTAATCCAAAACAGAGGGCACCCCACGTTGTTATTTTAAACTAGAAGGTGGCCCGATTCTACGCATCGGGTATTCTAGAATTTACGTATTGTGTAGTTCATGTATGATTTTTGTTATATATATATATATATATATATATAGATGTTGTTGTGTGTAGTTACCAAGTGTTTGTGTAGGGCGCTGTACATGTTCTGAGTGTCGCGGGGGGTGAGAGCGGTGTTGTATGTGTGTTGCGTGTGTTGCGTTGTTTGTGGAGCGCTGTGTGTCTGTAGCGTTTGTGTGTGTGTGTGTGTGTGTTGTGCGGTTTGTGTGTGTGTGGTGTGTTTTGGGGGGAGGTATGTTTTGAGCAATGTGTGTGTTGTGCAGTATGTGCGTATATTTGTGTGTGCAGCGTTGTCTGTGTGTGTGGGTGTCTGTGTAGGGCGTTGTTTGTGATTCCTAGTGTGTGTGTGTTGTGCAGTGCGCGTGTGTGTGTGTGTTGGGGGGAGGTGTGCACCTCCCATCGTGCTCCATCCGGCATGCTGCGCACTCCCAAACGTGCTCCATCCGCCATGCTGCGCACTCCTAAACGTGCTCCATCCGCCATGCTGCGCACTCCCAAACGTGCTCCATCCGCCATGCTGCGCACTCCCAAACGTGCTCCATCCGCCATGCTGCGCACTCCCAAACGTGCTCCATCCGCCATGCTGCGCACTCCCAAACGTGCTCCATCCGCCATACTGCGCACTCCCAAACGTGCTCCATCCGCCATACTGCGCACTCCCCATCGTGCACCATCCGGCATGCTGCGCACTCCCAAACGTGCTCCATCCGTCATGCTGCGCACTCCCAAACGTGCTCCATCCGTCATGCTGCGCACTCCCAAACGTGCTCCATCCGCCATGCTGCGCACTCCCAAACGTGCTCCATCCGCCATGCTGCGCACCCCCCATCATGCTCCATCCGCTTGGGAGTGCGCAGCATGCCGGATGGTGCACGATGGGGAGTGCGCAGTATGGCGGATGGAGCACGTTTGGGAGTGCGCAGTATGGCGGATGGAGCACGTTTGGGAGTGCGCAGCATGGCGGATGGACCACGTTTGGGAGTGCGCAGCATGGCGGATGGACCACGTTTGGGAGTGCGCAGCATGGCGGATGGACCACGTTTGGGAGTGTGCAGCATGGCGGATGGACCACGTTTGGGAGTGCGCAGCATGGCGGATGGACCACGTTTGGGAGTGCGCAGCATGGCGGATGGAGCACGTTTGGGAGTGCGCAGCATGGCGGATGGAGCACGTTTGGGAGTGCGCAGCATGGCGGATGGAGCATGATGGGGGGTGCGCAGCATGGCGGATGGAGCACGTTTGGGAGTGCGCAGCATGGCGGATGGAGCACTTTTGGGAGTGTGCAGCATGGCGGATAGAGCACGATGGGGAGTGCGCAGCATGGCGGATGGAGCACGTTTGGGAGTGCGCAGCATGGGGGATGGAGCACGTTTGGGAGTGTGCAGCATGGCGGATAGAGCACGATGGGGAGTGCGCAGTATGGCGGATGGAGCACGTTTGGGAGTGCGCAGCATGGCGGATGGAGCACGTTTGGGAGTGTGCAGCATGGCGGATAGAGCACGATGGGGAGTGCGCAGCATGGCGGATGGAGCACGTTTGGGAGTGCGCAGCATGGGGGATGCAGCACGATGGGGAGTGCGCAGTATGGCGGATGGAGCACGTTTGCTCAGCCTCTCTCCTTCCAGCCTCCCTCAGCATCAGCCTCCCCCTCCCAGCCTTCCCCAAGATCAGCCTCTCTGCTCCCAGCCTCCTCCAGCACGCCGTGCTCCTCTGCCGACACTCACCCACACCCGATCGCATCCACTCACCCACACAACCGATCGCATCCACTCACCCACACAACCGATCGCATCCACTCACACACAACCGATCGCATCCACTCACACACACAACCGATCGCATACACTCACACACACAACCGATCGCATACACTCACACACACCCGATCGCATACACTCACACACACAGACACTGACGATATTGCACATACGCGCTGATACTCATAACATCCGGGGATATCACATGCTTCTGGCCATGTGATCCTCCGTCAGGTCCTGGAAGCTCACAGCACAATATCGCCGCCGAGAAGCAAGCGATATCCCAGGATGTTGTGAGTATTTGGATGCGATGTGATGTGTGAGGTATGTGTGAGTGTGATCTGATTTGTGTGTGTGTGTGTGTGCTGTTATGTGTGTGTGCTGTTATGTTATGTATGTTCCGCAGCTGCAGGACCTTGATGTGTGGATGCGATGTGATGTGTGTGTGAGGTGTGTGTGAGAGTGAGTGTGAGCCGGTGTACACTGGTAACTATGATACACATCGGGTAACTAAGGGACCTTAGTTACCCGATGTGTATAATGGTTACCAGCTTTCACGGTCTCCGTTAAGATCCCAGCATCGCAAGGTTATGTGTGGCGCTGCCGGGATCCTGACGGAGCCGGTGTAGAAGCAAGCGATATCCCAGCATGTTGTGATGTGTGGATGTGATGTGTGGATGTGATGTGTGAGGTGTGTGTGAGGTGTGTGTGAGAGTGAGTGTGATCTGATGTGTTTGTGTACTCACCTGGGAATCGGAGCCCCGTGTCAGTTAGCCCAGAGCGAGCGTGCATTGCGTGAGGGTGGCGGGGCCTGCAGAGAGCCGGGGCGAGAGGCCAATCCGTGTGGGGGGGCGGGGCCATGGCGAGCCCAGCGGCCAATCAGCTTTGTGTCACCGTAAGGACACAATTTCGGAGCATGACAGACAGACAGATAGACAGACAGACAGACAGACAGAATAAGGCAATTATATATATAGATTAAATAAATAATTTAAAACAAAAAACACGGGGTCCCCCAAAATTGGATCACCAGCCAAGGTAAAGCGGACAGCTGTGGTCTGGTATTCTCAGACTAGGGAGGTTCACAGTTATTGGACACTCCCCAGCCTAAAAAAATAGGCTGCAGCCGCCCCAGAACTAGCGCATCCATTAAATGTGCCAGTCCTGGTGCTTCGCGCCATCTCATCCCGTTGCCCTGGTGCGGTGGCAAACGGGGTAATATATGGGGTTAATACCAGATGTGTAATGTCACCTGGCATCAAGCCCTGGAGTTAGTGATGTCAGGCGTGTATCAGATACCCGGCATCACCAACCCAGGCAGTAATAAAAAAAAAAAAAAAGACAACAAACACATTTTTATTTGAAAAAACACTCCCCAACACATTCCCTCTTTCACCAATTTATTAGAAAGAAAAACAAATCCAGGTCTGGTGTAATCCAAGGTGGTCCCACGATGATCCATACCATAGTCAATGTCCCAGTCAATGAAGAACAGAATGTTCCCTATTTGCTGGGAGAGCCGTGCAGTGACCTGAGCTAACATCAATAGGTCAGCCCAGGTCACTGCAGGGCATGACGAGTGCTGCTATCAGGAGGTTAGCGAGGGATATTACCTGCGATGATCGCTGAACTCCTGACAGCATCGCTGTCACTGAGTTCAATGACCGCCGCCTTCACAAACCAAGTATCGCAAGCGGCCCGTGACGTCACCACTAGTCACAGTATCGGGTCGACAGCGAGAGGTGATGTGACAAGCGGCGGGCATAGAAGGCAGTGACGACCGCTGACGTCAGGAGGGCAGGACTTCATCACCGTAGGTAATGAAATTACTAACCTCTTGACGGTAGCGCTGGTCATCCCCGCGGCTGCAGACACTGCAGTGCGGGCCGCTGCTGACACTGCTGAGCGGGCAGCCGCGGGGCTGGGGCTGGAGCGTGACACTGACTGCACGGGCACCCGACGGAAGTCACATGGAAGTGCTTCCGTGTTGCTTCCGGGAATTTTGCGGACCCATTGACTTGTATTGAGTCACGGTTCGTTATTACGGAACAGAATAGGACATGTTCCATAATAACGGAGCGGACATACGGCATCCGATGTGGTTTTTTTTGTAGGATCGGATGCACATGGAAGTGCTACCGTGTACCATCCGATCCTACACAAAAGACATTGAAAATATGGTCCGGTCTGTGGGGCCGCAAAAAAAACAGGAACTGACCAGGACACACGGAACGGTCATGTGAATGAGCCCACCTGCAGCCATTGCAGCGTGTGCGGGCTGTGAGATCAGGAGTCAGCTGACTCCAGCGCCGGACGATAAATTCTGTGTCCCGCTGCAGAAGGATCCAGTAAAATAACGGGTGCATGCGCTGCACATTTAATCCACAGGATCCGGTCATATGCGGTTTGCGGATGATACGGACGACACACAGACTAGGCAAGAGGGAAAAAAGCAATCTCATCACCCGTCACTTTTTTTACCCCAATTATTTTTTTCACATGTTGCGCAGACTAATAATCATAATTTCTGTATACACACACACACACACTGTATATACGCACACACACACACTGTATATACGCACACACACACTTTATTCCCCTGGCTGTGCAGAACTGCTGTATCTGTGATTTCTCTCTGGGCATCAACTGGGAAGAGGCAGGGAGGAGGGTTTGGTCGGAGAGCAGAGTGGGTGTATTAGACACAATGGGTGTGTTAGATAAGCTAGACACCGCCCTAGAGCCACAAAGAGTTCTGGGACTTGTAGGAACTGAACACAGGAAGTCAGAGGAGAGATTAACCCCATCAGAGTTGGAGCCAGCAATGAGCATGTGCTGCTAGTGCACAATAAAAGGTAATTTTGCTGAAAAAACATAATAGATGTGTTGAGGGGCACATATTAGCAAGATTTATCAGAAAAAAATCAGTTTTGGTAACTGGACAACTTCTTTAATTGAATATGGTTGCAGTCAGACGCGCCCCCACGCTGAGTGACAGCATGTCTTAACGCTTCCAATCACAGACACCGGTGGGCGGGTCTGTATCGTAATGTAAAATAACAAATTTTAACAAATTGGCGTAGGGTTCCCCATATTATGATATCCAGCACAGATAAAGCTAAGGCTACAGGCTGCAGCCCTCAGCCATGCATTTATCTTAGCTGTGTAAGAAGTCTCAAAAGCTTGCTTTGTAACATTGTTTATTTTATTTTTGTTAGCCATTAAAAGGCATCACAACTACAAGATTATTTTGTTTCTCCCACTGAGACCAATTAATATGTAGACAAATGACACCGTAAAAAAAAAAAATCTCAAATGGCAAAAAATGCACATTCCGCTGTGGATTTCAATCTGCAAATCTACAGCATTATACAGTTAGGTCCAGAAATATTTGGACAGTGACACAATTTTCGCGAGTTGGGCTCTGCATGCCACCACATTGGATTTGAAATGAAATCTCTACAACAGAATTCAAGTGCAGATTGTAACGTTTAATTTGAAGGTTTGAACAAAAATATCTGATAGAAATTGTAGGAATTGTACACATTTCTTTACAAACACTCCACATTTTAGGAGGTCAAAAGTAATTGGACAAAAAAACCAAACCCAAACAAAATATTTTTATTTTCAATATTTTGTTGCGAATCCTTTGGAGGCAATCACTGCCTTAAGTCTGGAACCCATGGACATCACCAAACGCTGGGTGTCCTCCTTCTTAATGCTTTGCCAGGCCTTTACAGCCGCAGCCTTCAGGTCTTGCTTGTTTGTGGGTCTTTCCGTCTTAAGTCTGGATTTGAGCAAGTGAAATGCATGCTTAATTGGGTTAAGATCTGGTGATTGACTTGGCCATTTCAGAATGTTCCACTTTTTTGCACTCATGAACTCCTGGGTAGCTTTGGCTGTATGCTTGGGGTCATTGTCCATCTGTACTATGAAGCGCCGTCCGATCAATTTTGCGGCATTTGGCTGAATCTGGGCTGAAAGTATATCCCGGTACACTTCAGAATTCATCCGGCTACTCTTGTCTGCTGTTATGTCATCAATAAACACAAGTGACCCAGTGCCATTGAAAGCCATGCATGCCCATGCCATCACGTTGCCTCCACCATGCTTTACAGAGGATGTGGTGTGCCTTGGATCATGTGCCGTTCCCTTTCTTCTCCAAACTTTTTTCTTCCCATCATTCTGGTACAGGTTGATCTTTGTCTCATCTGTCCATAGAATACTTTTCCAGAACTGAGCTGGCTTCATGAGGTGTTTTTCAGCAAATTTAACTCTGGCCTGTCTATTTTTGGAATTGATGAATGGTTTGCATCTAGATGTGAACCCTTTGTATTTACTTTCATGGAGTCTTCTCTTTACTGTTGACTTAGAGACAGATACACCTACTTCACTGAGAGTGTTCTGGACTTCAGTTGATGTTGTGAACGGGTTCTTCTTCACCAAAGAAAGTATGCGGCGATCATCCACCACTGTTGTCATCCGTGGACGCCCAGGCCTTTTTGAGTTCCCAAGCTCACCAGTCAATTCCTTTTTTCTCAGAATGTACCCGACTGTTGATTTTGCTACTCCAAGCATGTCTATCTCTCTGATGGATTTTTTCTTTTTTTTCAGCCTCAGGATGTTCTGCTTCACCTCAATTGAGAGTTCCTTAGACCGCATGTTGTCTGGTCACAGCAACAGCTTCCAAATGCAAAACCACACACCTGTAATCAACCCCAGACCTTTTAACTACTTCATTGATTACAGGTTAATGAGGGAGATGCCTTCAGAGTTAATTGCAGCCCTTAGAGTCCCTTGTCCAATTACTTTTGGTCCCTTGAAAAAGAGGAAGCTATGCATTACAGAGCTATGATTCCTAAACCCTTTCTCCGATTTGGATGTGAAAACTCTCATATTGCAGCTGGGAGTGTGCACTTTCAGCCCATATTATATATATAATTGTATTTCTGAACATGTTTTTGTAAACAGCTAAAATAACAAAACTTGTGTCACTGTCCAAATATTTCTGGACCTGACTGTATATATATATTTTAAAAAACTTAGACTGTCAGCCCAGCCGACACATGAAAAACTTAAATACTACTGTCCCTGCTGTCCTCTGTAGCTCACTTGTCGTCATCTTCATCATCATCTTCTTCTTTGTTCCTATTCATAATCTGGAAAAGAAAAACAAGCTTTCCTGCTTTATTGGGTCCCAACCGATTTCTCAATTTAGAATGAATGAGTCCAAAGGAAGAGAATATTCTTTCAACGCCTGTAGAAGAAGCTACTGCTGTTAAAAGTGAAATCATTACTTGAACAGTCTCTAAATCCAAGCGCTTAAGTGACTTCCACCAGTTTACTGGTGTGACCTTCCTTAAAATATCTTCAGCAAACATATATTTCTTGAATGGTTCCCCCTTAGCTCTTAAGTTTATTATAGTTGGCATTAAAGATGGATGATTGCTGGATACCCATGTCATAGCTAACTCCTCTTCCTCAGCACTTAGGTTTTGACCCTGATATTGGATATTGACAATATTTGCCAAAAAATGAGCTGGAGTCAGTGCTTGTCCCATTCGTTTGTTTTCTGCTTGTAATTTAATTCTGTCCATGTGTAGTTCTGTTTTTAAGTGTTCACTCAGTTCCTTCCAAATTTCAACAGCATCCGCAATAAAACAGCTAGTTTTCTGTATTTTGTTTAAAGCTTGAGAGATGGGTTTCAGGAAGCTCAGCATATGTTCAACCTTTCTCTTAAGCCCAATGTTGAGGATTTTGGCCGTGACAGTGCCATCTATTTTATCTTGATTTTCTTCACAAAGTGTCATCAGAATAGGCCAGTTTTTGATATACTGCTCAAAACAGTCCACCACAGAGTTCCATCTAACATCTTGTGGGAGTGTTAGCTTGGCTCCACCCATCCTTTTCAGAGCTGCTGCAGCAAAATGATTATTACGGAAGTATTTAGCAATTTCAACAACATTAGCCTTTATTTCTGGAACACTTAAGTCTTTGGCTAAGAGGTGCAGCAAATGAGCACTGCAACCATATGTTTTTAGCAGCTTTGTATTCCCTCCCTGCTCTTCTAAATCTCTTCTCATCTTGGATACGTTTGCAGCATTGTCAGTGACCAAACTGCGTACTAGACATTTGAATTTTTGTTCACATGTCGTTATAGCCTTTACTGCCACTTCTTGTAAGTATTCTGCTGTGTGTGCATTTCCTGATGTATCAGTTGTTTGTGCAAGGAAGACTTTACCTTCTTCTGTTGTTATACAAGCACATACAATAGGATCATTGTGGACATTACTCCACCCATCAATACTTAGGTTAACAATTTTACCCTCCAGAGCTGTTGCACATTGCTCCATTTCTCTGTCATACACTTGATCCAGCAGTTTCCCTGCAACATCAGCTCTGCTGGGTGGACTGTATCCTGGTCTCAGTGACTGAACCATATTAATGAAATGTGGGTTCTCAGTCAGACGGAAAGAAGAGTTCGTTGCATAAATAAACTGGGCAATTTTTTCATCAATCAACTCTTTTTCTAATCTGCTAGTTCTTATCACAAACCTATCTATGGTGGTTCCAGGAGGTAAAGGTTTTTTCTTCCTTTTGGGTGATGGTGATATGTGGCTGTGGGTGTCTGATGATGATGATGCTGCTGCTAATGAAGCACTATCCTGGATGGATAACTTTGAAACTGTAGAACAGGATGATGGTGATCTTGGAGGTGGATAGTTTCCAGAATCCATGAATTCCCCTAAACAAAAAATGTCAATGCTGTTATTTTATTGTTTATTATACAATTTCTGCTTATTGTACACACCACATCACTGCCCCTGCCCCAAAAGGAATATTTGTTTTTCTTCATAACTGTACCAAATGACAGTAACATGCAGTAATAATAAGAAATATAATTTTTCTCACACATGACAGTTCAGTCTTTAGAAATAGGATTCAATAAAAATGTTTACCAACCTGAAGATCCTGCCTGTTCAGAAGTGTTTCTTTGGTCATCTTCATCACCGCACTTCTCATGATGTTGCCTCATTCGCGCCACCAGGCCTTGCATCTCTTTGTTGCATCGTTTGCATTTTGCACGCATGCCTGCCTTACCGATAGGCGAAGGAGCTTCATTAAAATATTCCCAAACTGGGTCTCTTTTATGGCCTGCTGCCATTATAAGGAAAGAATGTAATAAACCTCAGATCGTACACACAAACAGATCCAGACTTGTCTGTCTGTGGCTATGCTGCAGTATTGTGCTCAAAGTTTCACTTTCATTTTCTTGTCTGCTTGCCCTTCCTCCACCTCACACTTAGATTCACATTCTTCTTGTGTTGTGCAGATCTATTCCACTCCAAACAATCAGAAACATATTGTCTAACTTCTTGGACTTGGCACTGAAGGGGTTGATTCTGTATTCATAGGTTTGTAGAACAATAGGATTAAGGTCTTTTTCTCAACTCTGTTCATGTTGTAATATTTTTGCCGTGAAGAAGAGGCTGGGACCTCTGCGGAGTCAAATTCAGTTTTGAGAACTGCGTAAGTAAAGCGAGCGTCTGTGATAATATAGGAGAGAAACTGCCCACTAATCCTACAGAAACCTCCTGGAAGAGCATGGCATTGTGAATGTTACACATATACAGCCTTTATTCTACTGAGTTAAACAACTCAGCTTTATCTCATGATGGAAGAACCTTTGGATGACTAATATAGAAACGAGGGTGGGTATTGTGTAAAAATCATATAACCCTTTAAAATTACAAATTTTATTGATATTTATTAAAATCCACAACCTTTGTGCAAATATTGAAGAAAATAAAGAGGGAAGAAGGTAAATGCTTACCCTTTATGATGGCCCTCCCTCCTGTCCACTACCTACCGCGGGGGTCGGCACCCTGATAGCTACGAAAATGGCGCCCCCACTCGGCGGTGGCTGACCCTGTAATATCCCTCAAATAGCCCTCAAAAGGGTGGTGAAAAACAGATGAAGTCAAGGGTCATAAACAGGGTACACTCATACTTCAGTGGACAGAAAGATTGGGACAACCACACATGAACACCAGGTTCATACCACCTCCAATGTCATTGGTGATCCTGGGGTAGTAGTACAGACCACCGATATCAAATACACTGAGTGCATAGTCCTGTACGACCCCAAAAGGCAATGTAAATAGCAGGTGCATACATTAAATGCCCAAAATTACCCCTTGGTATGCACATTAAAGAGCTTAATGGTGTTTAGTGCAATAAAATACACATATTTATAAACACACCTTGGCCTCCGATGCTGACTGGTATAGACGGCCGGTTTGCTCATATACAGAATAAATCAGCGCATACCTGGTGCAGTTGCCTAAGAACAACCAACTATGATCATTGAGGTTAGTCAAATAAATACATCAAACACTTATCGTGTGAGGAGGGTTCATGTGTGGGTCCCAGAATCGCCCCAGTTCTGCCTCCATTGAAAAAAAACATTGATTTTTATCCACCCTGTTAGGTACCTTGGTGACCCTACAAATGTGACCTGGTGCCTGTAATCTATTACAGCCAAATTTATATTCCAAAACTTAAATGGCGCTCCTTCTTTTCTGAGCCTTTCAGTTTATCCAAATAGAGGCGTCTGACCACATGTGGGGTATCAGCGCTCTCAGAAGAAACTGGGTAACTAATTGCGGGGTTGATTTTGTTGTGTGATCTCTTGTAAAAGTTAATAAATTGAGGCTAAAGCAACATTTTAGAGTAAATTAGATTTTTTTTCTTCATTTTACTTTGCATTAATTCGTATATAGCATCTGAAGGGTTACAAATTTTCCTGACAGCAGTGTTTAAGTATTTGAGGGGTGTGGTTTTTAAAATGGTATCAGTTTTGGGGAGTTTCCATTACATAGGCCTCTCAAAGTCCACTTAAATCTGAATAGGTTCCTAAAGAAATAGATTTTGAAAATTTCTTGAAAAAAATTAGAAATTGCTGCTAAACTTTTAACCCTTCCAACACCCTAGAAAATAAAATGACGTTGGAAAAATAATGCAGATGTAAAGTAGACCTATGGAAAATAATATTATTTACTGATTATTTTGTACAGCATCACTAATTGGTTTACAGATATAAAAATTTAAAGTTTGAAAATAAACACAAAAAATATTGACCTAAATTTACTACTATTGTAAAGTTCAAAAATAATATGATAATCACTGGGATACGTTGAATCATTCCAGAGTTATTACTACATAAAGTGACATTGACCAGATTTAAAAAAATTTGGCCTGGTAGTTAAGGTCAAAATTGGCACGGTCCCTAAGGGGTTAATATGTAGTGGATCACTCCTGTGTGGACATGCCATAAGGGTTTATTTATATATTCTATCATGTCAGTTTTTACTGCAGTTTCAGAAGTCGTTACAACAAAATTTGATGTCACAACAACATGAGATTGTTACGATTCTCTGAGATTACACTGGATTACTAAATTAAGGACTAAACTTCGGCGTTTGAGTGCCGTAGTTTAATATTTAAATTTGTATGCCCTTTTTGACTTCTGAGCACCAATAATATTTTTCTAGTGAGCCAGACCAATCCTTCATTTACACTGGATTACTGGCTGTCCTAGAATCAGGAAACATCAGTTTGTGGTCAAGGAATCAATCCAAAAAGTAGAAATTGTACAAAATGGAGAACCACCGAAGATACAAAAATGGTTGAGTGTCCATGTCCCCTTCCTGGACACCTCAGGAAACTTTTAGTGATCAGATCTTCAACAATCAGACATCTTTGGAATATATATGTATAAAGGAATAGGATTGGTTCACTGTTCTCCGATCGCATGTTATCCCCACTGCATATAGAGCTATACACATTCATAATTTCAGTCTATAGACTTCTATACTTGTATGGAAACCTCGTTCAAATACATGGAATGTAGATTTCTATGGACTTGGGTGTGGAATCTGTGCCAAAATCCTTGTAAAGCTACATCCACATGTTGAGAATTTGGTGAGGTTTTTTACATCAGCGTTTGTAAGACAAAACCTGGAGTGGAACAATCAGAGAAAAGTAAAATAGAAACTCGTCACCACTTCTGTATTTTTTATCCACTCCTGGTTTTGGCTTACAAATACCTAGGTGAAAAACTCACCAAATACTCAGTGTACATGGTCTTAGACCTCATTCAGACGCCAGTGAGTCACGTAAGTGTTCTGTGTTTTTCATGCGTAAAACACTTAAAAAAAAATACACATATTTGGTATCGCTGCATTAAGCAAAATATAAAATCAATTAATCTGATCTGTATATGGCGTGGCAAGAAGAAAATGCCAAATACCAAAATTACTTTTTGGGTCAATGCAAGTGTGGTGCCCCTGAGGCTTCCGTTGCCACAGAGGTGCTGCACCTCATCCAGAGGTGTGGTATCCCATCCTAGGGTAAGGAAGGGGTCATTCACCGGTTCACACGACATACACACACAGACTCATCACAACATTCCACTAAACCGTGGTTAGGGCCTAGTGCAGCTGGATTTTTATAGTGGCTAGCACCATCCCCAAAGCCAGTCTGGGGGTGGAGCTTAGTGGGTGAGGTGTCTGAGGTGAGTGGGCGGGAAGACAGTTGACAGCTGTCAGTTAGAGGTTAACAGTCAAGTGGGGTGGTGAGGAGGCCACCGTAACGTAGAGAAGCGGGGGTCCTGCTCGTCCCGGGTGACACAGAAGAAGGGATCCTAGAGATACAGGAGTGTGGGAGGCAGCCATGGGCTTGCTCCACAGAACACCAGCTGGAAGGATCTGGCCAGAAAAAGGGGTCCCTAGACTAAAAGAAAACTAACGCACTCTTTAGTAACACCGGGGACCTGAGTGGCTACAAGCATCCAGGGCTGAAAATCAGCACACGAATCTGCTGGAAGTGGGCCACAGAGGATCAGGGAGCCAAGCAGGCAGAAAACCCATTGAAGGTCCGTGGCCCCTGGCTCAGGGCACTGTGTGCGGAAGCGCGGGACAGGAGGGCGAGAGTCAGCGCAGTAGAGGCGACCAGGAAAGGCACATCTGAGGGGTGCACCGGTATTGACCCTTGAGCTGCCCGGGATCGGCAGGAGGCCATCACGGTGGATCCCAGCATTCTGCGGGTGATTGCCGGCTTACTGTACACCTGTGGAACTGGTACCGTGAGTAAAGACTTTGACTGCAACCCCCAGTGTCGTCTACGTCCTTCCCGTGTCACCTCATGATCCCCGGGCCTCAAGCTCTACCTTTGGGGAGCAATATCACCTCAGCTGCGCCATCAACATCTGCCCTGGGGAATACACAGCGCAGCGGCGGCCCACATAGCTGCAGTACCGCAGGCGTCACAAACCTTTACTTTTAACTACAACTCCCATCATAATCATCATCCCTTTATTATTGAAAGACACCGCCAGGGTCACGGAATTGGGCCACGCCGCCACGACATCAGTGGACTAGTCTGACCCAGTAACGAATACCCCACAACCCTGGACGTGTCACAACATTTGTTTAAAATGCAATAATAAGCAATCAAAACAGAGCATTTACACAAAAATGGTATAATTAAAAACGTCAGCTCAAGACAAAAATACGTAATTACTTACCGGTAATGTGTTTTTTCTGAACCCATGACGGCACCACGAGAGAGGATCTGCCCATTCAAGACAGGAAACTTTCAGGTTAAAAAGGGGCGGTCCTCTCGCCGCCTCAGTTTGATTACAGAGCATGAGAGGACCTCCGAAAAAAACAACAGGTTAGTATAAAGCCACCACCAGAAAAAATTGTGGAAGAAGGAAGAAAGGTAGGTGAACCAACCAACAATCCCCAGTGCAGGGTGGGAATATAAGGGTGCCGTCATGGGTTCGGAACAAACACATTACCGGTAAGTAATTACGTATTTTTCCCTCACCCTATGACGGCACCACGAGAGAATTACAGCGAAAGAAAAAATCAGGGCGGGACCACAGCCTGTAGAACACGTCTCCCAAAGGTGAGGTCGGAGAAGGAAAGATCCAATCTATAATGCTTATAAAAGGTCGAGGTTGATGACCATGTGGCAGCTTTACAAATTTGAGCAATGGAAACATCCGCCCGTTCCGCCCAAGAAGATGCTACAGCCCGCGTGGAATGTGCCTTCAGACCCACCGGAACGCCCGCACCCCTAGCCGTGTAAGCTAGTGTAATGGCGTCCCTAATCCACCTGGCCAGCGTGGATTTGGAACACTTAACCCCCTTTTGAGGCCCCTGGAAAGAGACAGAGACTTGTCCTTCCTCCAGGAACTGGTGACAAGAAGATACTGGAGGAGACAACGACGGACATCCAGACAATGCCAACGCCATTCCTCCGCACGAGTCAGGTTAGTGCAAAAGGATGGCAGCACAATCTCCTTAGACGTATGAAACCGAGAAACCACCTTGGGGAGGTACGCAGGGTCAGGGCGCAACACTACCCTATCGTCCAGTATTTGAGTGTAAGGAGGGTCAATAGAAAGGGCCTGAATGTCGCTAATCCTACGGGCCGAGGTGAGGGCTACCAGGAGGACCGTCTTAAAGGAAAGACATTTTACAGGTATGGAGTCAAGGGGCTCGAACGGAGGATCCGTCAGGGTCGCCAAAACCAGGTTAAGGTCCCAAGGGGGGAGGGAGACTACCCGTTGAGGACGCTGGCGCGAACTAGCCCTGATAAACCGAGCCACCCAAGGGTTCCCCGCGAGATCATAATTGTAGAGTGCTGCTAACGCAGAGATCTGGACCTTGAGTGTGCTAACCGCCAATCCCTTGTCCAACCCACACTGCAGGAATTCCAGGATGGGACCGATGGGAACCTCCCTGGTCACACTAGCACCTGAGGAAGATAATAACTTCCTCCAAGTCCTACAGTAGATCTTGGTCGTCACTGGTTTTCTACAACCTAACAGCGTGGAAACTAAATTGGGGTAAAACCCTTTACTGATCAGTAACGCCCTCTCAAATTCCACGCCGCCAGGTGCAATTTGACTGTCGGAGGATGGCATACTGGTCCCTGGGACAGGAGATTCGGAAGTTCTGGGAGGACCCACGGGTCGGTCAGGGACATCCGAACCAGCCAAAAAAAAACATGGTCGCTTTGGCCAGAAGGGAGCAATCAGAAGCACTCTGGCCCCGTCGTCCCTGATTTTCTTCAGGACCGAGGGGAGAAGTACCAGCGGGGGGAACGCACACGCCAGGGAAAAGTCCCAGGGGATTGACAGGGCGTCCACAGCATACGGACGTTCCTTTGGATTGAGAGCAGAACTGAGGAACCTTCCTGTTCCGTTTGGTGGAGAAAAGGTCGATGACTGGAACCCCCCACCTGGCCGTGATGGGGGCGAAGACTGACGGGTTGAGTGCCCACTCCCCCTCGCGCAGACGAGTGCGACTCAGAAAATCCACCGCGAGGTTGTCTTTCCCCCTGATGTGAACAGCAGTGAAGGACAGAAGGTGAGTTTCTGCTAGGGACAGAATCCTGTCGGCTATCAACATAAGGGACCTGGACCTTGTGCCCCACATCAGACCTTGTGCTGATGGTTCAGGTAAGCCACCGTCACCTGATTGTCCGACAACACCCGGGTATGGTGACTGGTCAGTGAAGGGAGAAGTCCAGTCAGTGCCCGTTCCACGGCCAACAGCTCTCTGATATTGGAGGAGGAAGCTGCCTTCCTGGGCGACCAGAGACCTTGAATCGGACGGCCCAGCAGGTGAGCCCCCCATCCGGACACACTGACATCCGTAGTCACAATTCGGGACACCGGGACAGACCACGGGACTCCCCTTTGCAGGTGCGCAGGAACCAGCCACCAGTGCAGGGAGGCGATGGAGCTGGAGCTCAGTGTAATCCGATTGTTCAGTTTGTCCCCCAGAAACGACTGATGCTCCAGAATGTCCCACTGGAGGGCCCTGGTATGTCCTTGAGCCCATAAAACTGCGGGGAGAGTAGAGGTCAGGGAGCCCAGAAGAGACATAGCCCGTCGTAGAGACATGTGCGGAACCGCCACCGCCTGCTGCACCAGAGTGTAAATCTTTTCCACTTTGGAAGGTGGGAGACGACATTCTTGTAGGAGAGAGTCCAAAGTAAGTCCCAAAAAGACTTGCACCGAGGCTGGAAGCAACCTTAATTTCTCCCTGTTCAAAATCCAGCCTAGACCTTCCAGCTTTGAGCAGACAGTCTGAAGGACGGCAGTACAATGGTTCGCTGAATCCCCCACCACGAGGAAGTCGTCGAGATACGGGATAATGAGAATTCTGTCTTCCCACAGGTGGGCAGTGATTTCCAGGATGAGCTTCGTGAAGATTCGGGGCGCAATTGCCAGGCCAAATGGTAAGGCCCTGAACTGCAGATGACGCACCGACCCGTCGACCATCACCGCCACCCTGAGATATTTCTGGAAGGGAGGAGCGATGGGAACATGATAATACGCGTCCTTCAGATCCAGGACAGCCATATGACAATTCGGGTAGAGAGACTTGATCGTGGACTTCATCGATTCCATCTTGAAGGACAAGATGTGCAGGTGGCTGTTCAGACCTTTGAGGTTTATGATGACCCGAAAGGAGCTGTCCGGTTTCCCGACCAGAAAAAGAGGGGAGTAGAACCCCTCTCCCCTTTCCGCCAATAGGACATCTGTCAGGACCGCCCGGCGCAATAGGGACTTCACTTCCCCCTCCAAGGCATGTTGTTCGCTCGGAGACGTCCTCGGGGATGTCTGGAGAAAGCGCCTGGGAGGAACACTGCGGAATGGAAACGTCAGACCTGATCGGATGATATTGAGAATCCATGGACTCGAAGAAATACGTTCCCAGGCTGGAAGAAAGTAGGTCAATCTCACCCCCACCTGGGGAAGGGAGTCATTGGGAAGACTTCTTGGATTGGGAAGGGCCCTTGAACAAGAAACCCTTATCTTCCTTCTTGCAATCTGACCAGGCACTTCTATTCCTGGGGGTGAACTTATGGGTGAACTGCTTCTTACGAAAGGATCGCTTGAAGGAGGGAAAGGACGCGACCGGAAAATTCCTTTTTCTGTCCCCAGCCTTTTCAAAAACATCGTCTAGAACCGAGCCGAAAAGGAACTCGCCCTGACAGGGAATGGAACACAGCTTAGACTTAACCTGTAGATCCCCGGACAACATTTCAACCATAAAGCTCGACGAGCCGCATTAGAAAGGGCTGCAGTCTTAGCAGCTAGTCGAGTGGAATCTGCCGATGCATCTGAGATGAAAGCCGCTGCTCCCTGCAGCCTGGGCAGAGAAGAAATAATCTCGTCCCGAGGAACCTTGGCCCTCAGCTTCTCCTCCAATTCGGACAACCACATCGCCAGAGATCGTGCCGTACAAGTAGCTGTAATGGCAGGCCGGAGAGCACCTGCAGAGGACTCCCATGCGGTTTTAAGGAAGACATCCGCCTTCCGATCCATAGGGTCCTTTAAGGATCCCATATCCTCGAAGGGAATGGAAAACCTTTTTGATGCCTTAGCCACTGCCACATCCAATTTGGGTGCCCTATCCCAGTGGGAACAGGTAGCGACCTCAAAGGGATACTTGCGCTTGAAGCCGCCTGGAAGAGAACCCCGCTTATCCGGCTTCTTCCATTCCCTGGAGATCAACGCCTGTATCTTGTCCACCACCGGGAAGGTCCTGCGCTTTCTATGCTCCAGACCCTTAAACATGACATCCTGGACTGAAGGCTGCAATTTCTCTTCAGTAATGCCCATAGTGTCCCTGACAGCTTTAATCAATTTGCTCGTGCCTGCTACAGGGAAACATTGGTGGACGTCAGCCTCACTGTCAGAGGAAGAGGATGCAGAACCAGAAGACCCACACTCTCCCTCAGATCGACTGGATGGCGAAGCCGGGGAGGCCTGTCTATGCCGCTTACGGGGAGGTTCTTTCAGGGACTGCAGAGAACTCTGAACTTCGGACCGGATGATGGCACGAAGATCACTAGCAAACCCATGAGTCTCATCTGAAATGGTCTGCTGGATACAGTCTTTGCAGAGCCGTTTGGACCAGGACGGAGTCAGTTGCTGGGCACAGAGGGCTCATTCCCTGTTATTCGATTTGGCAGTACACTTCCGCGGTTTTTTAACCTACGCATGACAGGGACGGAGGGGAGACACAACACCAGGAAAAACAATAAACAACAGGTACACATGCCCGAAGATCACTCACCCACTAGGAGATGAAGGGTCGGTACGGTTCTGAGGAAGGAGCTTTCATCAAGTCTTCCCTCTGGAGGCGCCTAGGGAGGAGGACTCACGCACCAAGTGCCGGTCCCCCTCACGGTGCCCATCCTCCTAAGGCCTTATTGCAATGGCAACAAACACCTCGGTAATGCAGGAGGACTGGAGCACGTTCCCCAGTTCAGAGCTCCATTTTTAAACTCAGCGCTGGAGCACTGGAGTACGCCCCCCCCCCCCGCGCCTCCGGACCCACTTCCGGGTTCTGATGTCGCCGCCGACGTCAGCGCATGTTCGGTGTGGCTGCCGCACATGCGCAAGCCCGCACACTCAAGACACGCCCCCAAGATGGCGGCGGCGTGCAGCACACGCGGCCGCGAGCAGCCCCGCCGCCCAGGAAGGACCGGCAGGCTGCTGTACTTACCTGCTGCTCGATGCACTGCACCCGCTCATGGACGCAACCCCCGGGGGTCCGCCATGGCGCCTCCAGGCACCCGAACGGGACAAGGCAGGACCCGTGCCACCGCCAGAACCGCCCGTCGGGACCGGGTAAGTCTTGCTAGAAGATCCACGGCCCTCCAGGGCCGCATCCTGAGGTATCCGTCCAGGACAGAAAACCAAACTGAGGCGGCGAGAGGACCGCCCCTTTTTAACCTGAAGGTTTCCTGTCCTGGATGGGCAGATCCTCTCTCGTGGAGCCGTCATAGGGTGAGGGAAAAAATAAGCCGTCACTGAGACCCAGATCCCGAAAAATGAGAACGCTACGAGTCTTGCACAATGGCCGCAAAAGTGCTATTCTTTTTTTGGGTAAACTTCTGATTTTTTTTTTCACCACTTAGATAAAAGTAAAAATAGACTTTTGGTATCTACGAACTCATACCGACATGAGGCATCATAATGACATGTCAGTTTTACCATATTGTGAACAGGGTGAATAAAATACCCCAAAACCATTGTGGAATTTCACTTTTTTCACTATTTCTCTGCATTTGGAATTTTTTTTCCTATTTTCCAGGAAAATATATGGTAAAACTAAAGGTTTCAATCAAAAGTATAACTCGTTCTGCAAAAAATAAGCCATCTTATGGCAATATTGATGGAAAAATAAAGTTATGGCTCTCGGAAGAAGGGGAGGAAAAAACGAAAATTAAAACCGCCCGGGGTGAAGGGGTTAAAAAAGTGTTTCTGTGCCGAGATAATCTTATAAATGTCCAAATCCACAAAGGGAGAAAAGAAATGGTGGCACTCACCCTTAGTAGAAATCTTTTTATTTCATCAAAAATTTAAAAACATATACAGGAGGAGGATACGGCTATCACGCAAGTTTTTCACGGACGTGTCAAAGGTGCGTAATGCCCTCGGTGTGCCGTGTGTATGGCACACGTGTGTTCTCCGGGTGTTATCCGTGATGACACACGGAGAACGGGAACTTTCTACTCACCTGTCCCTGGCGTCGGTGTCTGTGGTGCTGATCTTCGGTCTCCCGCCCTGCCGACTCCCCGCAGCTGCTGCTTCCGGCCCGCAGTGAAGTGAATATTCAATGAGCATAATGAGCGGCAGTCGGAAGCAAGTGACAGCAGCGGCAGAGACAGGAGGGCTGGAGAAGGTGAGTACAGGTTTTGTTTTTTTTCTCGCAGATACATGTGTTTTCTCCGGCGCGTGTCACACGGAACACCTCCGTGTGTGTTATGTGTGACCCGTTTGCGTTCCGTGTGACACCCGTGATGCCGGAGAAAACATGGACATGTCTATGTGTGGAGCACACGGCACACGTACACACGGTCCATGGCAAAATACGCACGTGAACGCAGACTCATTGATTTTAATGGGTCTACGTGTTACCCGTGTCTCCGGTACGTGAGAAATATGACCATACACATAAGTGAGGAACGGACGTATGAAAGAGGCCTAAGATGCAGGGCACGCCAAAACGACGGTGACTGTTTCGTGTACCTAAGCACTTTGTTGGGTCCTGTGTTTGGAATTGGTGCTGGACCTTCATCTCCTTTGTGAATCGTATAAACGTGCCCCTTCTATGTACTGTGTAATGGCCGTGTCTGACCGTACAGTGACACGGTCTGATCATACCACAGCTCCTGGGCAGGGGAGGAAGTAAGACAGTACACAGATCTTACAGCATAGGATCGCAAATTATTCTTTGATGTAAAACTTTTTAACAACAGACAGGGAAATGCTTTACCTCACAAAAGGAATCAGATACGATCTCGTGCTGTGCTATCTGTATACTCCTGCTTCCTCTCAAGTCCAGGAACTGTGTATGATCAGACCATGTTGGCTTTAGCAAAAACTTCATTGTGAACACAGTCTCGGGCCTTTTTGCGTGCTTTTACGGTGGTCACAAGCATCTGGTTTTCAAGAATCACTCTTGTCATATTGCACTCCTGAAGGTTTTTTTTTTTAGCATCTTTTGTTTCGTGAGCATTTTTCTAAGGTTTTTTCCTCATGCATTTTTTTTTAATTTACGTTTTATCAGCATGTATTTGATTGTATTTTCATTTGGATTTTATGGAGGTTTTCTTTTTTTTTTTTTTAATCCATTAAACAATGGAGACACTAGTGTTTTTGAAGCAAAAATGCTCAGATATGATGCCAAATTGCCTGATATTTATTGCAAAGTATGGAGCGTCTTCCTAGCAGAAACCGCCTGAGGAACGGACAGACTTCACCACTTGGCATTTTGAAAGCCTGAAGTGAAGCTCAGAAGACGCACAACATATAAACAAGTCAATACAAATTGGACCATAGGACCATTCTTTTGAGTGCTTTATTAGCGGTTTTCGCGTTTTTTTATGCATTTTTTTTTTAAATCAGACTGGCTCAATACATGTCAGAAAAAGACACAATGTGAACTTGGTGCTAGATGTATAAACGTTTCCGTCATAATCTAGTTATCCATTGTGTTGCACTCTCAGTGAAGTTGCAGGGGCATGTACAGTACTGAGGGGCAAGTGATGTATTAGGCGAGCAGCAGCTGCGGCACTGGCAGTCTCCACACACAGTACTGAGGGGCCCGTAGTGTATGAAAGGCCAGCCCAGGTACTGCGGCACTGGCAACCCCACACAGAGTACTGAGGGGCCCGTGCTGTATGAGAGAGGCCAGCCCAGGAACTGCGGCACTGCAGCCTCCACACAGAGTACTGAGGGGCCCGTGCTGTATGAGAGAGGCCAGCCCAGGAACTGCGGCACTGCAGCCTCCACACAGAGTACTGAGGGGCCCGTGCTGTATGAGAGAGGCCAGCCCAGGAACTGCGGCACTGCAGCCTCCACACAGAGTACTGAGGGGCCCGTGCTGTATGAGAGAGGCCAGCCCAGGAACTGCGGAACTGCAGCCTCCACACAGAGTACTGAGGGGCCCGTGCTGTATGAGAGAGGCCAGCCCAGGAACTGCGGAACTGCAGCCTCCACACAGCGTACTGAGGGGCCCGTGGTGTATGAGAGAGGCCAGCCCAGGAACTGCGGAACTGCAGCCTCCACACAGAGTACTGAGGGGCCCGTGCTGTATGAGAGAGGCCAGCCCAGGAACTGCAGCCTCCACACAGAGTACTGAGGGGCCCGTGCTGTATGAGAGAGGCCAGCCCAGGAACTGCGGACCTGCAGCCTCCACACAGCGTACTGAGGGGCCCGTGCTGTATGAGAGAGGCCAGCCCAGGAACTGCAGCCTCCACACAGAGTACTGAGGGGCCCGTGCTGTATGAGAGGCCAGCCCAGGAACTGCAGTACTGCAGCCTCCACACAGAGTACTGAGGGGCCGTACTGTATGAGAGGCCAGCCCAGGAACTGCAGCCTCCACACAGAGTACTGAGGGGCCGTACTGTATGAGAGGCCAGCCCAGGAACTGCGGAACTGCAGCCTCCACACAGAGTACTGAGGGGCCCGTGCTGTATGAGAGAGGCCAGCCCAGGAACTGCAGCCTCCACACAGCGTACTGAGGGGCCCGTGGTGTATGAGAGAGGCCAGCCCAGGAACTGCAGCCTCCACACAGCGTACTGAGGGGCCCGTGCTGTATGAGAGAGGCCAGCCCAGGAACTGCAGCCTCCACACAGCGTACTGAGGGGCCCGTGCTGTATGAGAGAGGCCAGCCCAGGAACTGCGGAACTGCAGCCTCCACACAGAGTACTGAGGGGCCCGTGCTGTATGAGAGAGGCCAGCCCAGGAACTGCAGCCTCCACACAGCGTACTGAGGGGCCCGTGCTGTATGAGAGAGGCCAGCCCAGGAACTGCAGCCTCCACACAGCGTACTGAGGGGCCCGTGCTGTATGAGAGAGGCCAGCCCAGGAACTGCGGAACTGCAGCCTCCACACAGAGTACTGAGGGGCCCGTGCTGTATGAGAGAGGCCAGCCCAGGAACTGCAGCCTCCACACAGAGTACTGAGGGGCCCGTGCTGTATGAGAGGCCAGCCCAGGAACTGCAGCCTCCACACAGAGTACTGAGGGGCCGTACTTTATGAGAGGCCAGCCCAGGAACTGCAGCACTGGCAGTTTCCACACACAGTACTCGGGGCCCGTGTTGTATGAGGCGAGCAGCAGCTGCGGCACACAGAACTAAGGGACCCCTGCTGCACTTGAGAGGCCAGCCCGGGAGCTGCGGCACTACAGTCTCCTCCACACAGTACTGAGGGGCCCGTGCTGAGAGAGAGGCCAGCCCACTGAGCCCAGGACCTGCGGCACTGTACAGCCTCCTCTGTGTTCTACGTGACTGTATGATGACAACAGGAAACTATATTGGCGGCAACAGTTTGTTCGAGTTAACCGCTCTGGAGAAAGAGCCCGCCCCCTGGTGACGTGTGAGTTGTGAAGGCTGCGGTGATTGGCTGGAGTGGGCGGGCTGTGTGCAGAGTATGGGGGCGCTGTGACGTCACGAGGAGATGTGATTGGCGGCGGCACAAGATGGCCGCTACGCGTGGAGGTGAGTGGCGCAGCGGCGATTCGCGATTTCTGTGATGACATAGACGCGCGGGATACAAACTGGAAAACATGAGTAACAGCGTGTGCGGCGGCCGGAGAGACGCTGGCCGGCCATAGGGGCTGCACCGCTGCTGTGCCCAGCGAATGAGTCTTCAGGGTCTCTGCCGCCCGGCGGTGTGTTGGGCAGGCATCGGCTGCACGGTTATGACAGTGCTCACGTTGTGGGGCAGCTTGGCTCGGGTGGTGCGGCCGAGGCGTCTACATACTGGGAAAGAGCCCGCACGTGCGGGGAGGCTGCACAGCTGTGAGGGCAGCGGCTGACAGGCGCCTGGCATGGACCCGAGGTCACACCATCGCCTGGTGGAAAACCTGTCGGTGTAACCCAAAGCACACAGATCCTTTCACTTTCATAACTTCTGATTGGTTACTTTGGGCAATGGAGCAGTGGTTGGGATCCGTAAACAGCAGTTATATAACCTGGCCTTCCTTCACCCTACCTGCTGCTGCCAATTTTCATTTTTCCCACTTTTATTTTTCCTCCCAGATTATATATTGGGGAAAGAGCTGGGACTGTCGCATCTAATGGATGTGACAATCTTGGGGGGCTGCAAGCTGCTATTTTTAAGCTGGGGGGGCCTGGCTATGTGGTGGTGTGTGTGTGTATGCCATGGATGTATACTCACCTGTCCCCGCTGCTGTCCGTGGTGCTCTCCGTCTCTGCTGCATCCGGCTCCCGCTGCCTGTCACCTCTGCAGCTACTTCCGGGTCGGCTCTGGCTGCATTCATGAATATGCATGCCATAATGAGCCGGCCAGGAAGCTGCAGACTGCAGAGGTTGCACAGAGCGTCGCTGGAGCCAGGTGAGTTGAAAATGTTTTTTATTTTCAATGTGCGTGTTTTTCTGGTACGTGTTTCACGGATCACCCCATAGTGTGGTCCGTGAGACAGTGATGCCAGAAAAAAATGGACTTGTCTCCGTGCGACAATCACGGGCATGCGTGTACGCCGTACAGAGACACGGTCTGTGACAAATCACTGCTGAGTGCGCAGACTCATTGATTATAATGGGCCTGCATATGTCAGTGATTCTGCTACGTATAAAAAAAAGCACTGTCCGGAAAAAAAAACCGCATCGCGCCGCATCCAGCCGATGCGTCGCGATTTGCTATGCATGCCTATGGACGCCGCATGCGGCGTCATGTGGCAAACACCGCATCCGGCCGCCGCATACGTTTTTTTCCACTGCGCATGCTCAGTAGCGTGCCGCAAGCGGCAAAAACCGGACGGGCCGCATGTCAAAAACTTATGCAAAGGATGCGGTTTTGTCGCCCCATCCGTTGCATAGGTTTTAGAGCCGGATTGGCTGGCTCTGCTAAAACCGAATGTGTGAAAGCAGCCTTATCTGCAAGTCTGAACATCACTAGTCACAATGTTGAGACGACAGTACTCTGCAGGTTGCATCAACATATTAGTGCAGCAGGGGGTGAGTATTAGGCCCTGTGCGCATGCTGTGGTTTTTACCGCTGTTTTGCTGCAGAAAATGTTCATAACCTTGCTGCATGTTTTCTGCAGCAAAAAGAATTGCATGTCACTTCTTTTCCACAGGTACTTGCGGTTTAGGCCATAGATAATGGTCAAAAACCGCAGGGAACAACCCGCGGTAAACCCGCATACGGTTTTCGGGTGCGGTTTGCTGCGGTTTATTACCGCAGGTGTGATAATCTTTCAGAGGGACCGGAATTTTCTTAAGAAAATTCAATTTTCTCGTGCGCACAGGGCTTAAACCTCCTATTGTGTGCAGCATTTGCATGAATGCAATACATGGGTGTAGTCATTAGTGTACATGGTAATGCGATTGTACCACGTTTTACCTACACACATGGATTAACAGAATGTAAGAAAAGTATTACCCATTGGTGGTAGCACACTATTAGCCCCTTCACACGTTTCATGTTGATCGCTTCCTCAGGGGTTGTGACCACATCCATAAAGCTTCCACTTTAGGCTGGAATCACACTTGCGAGTGTAAAATCGGTCAGATTCTCATGCTGGAAAGTCAGACAATTTTAGTTCACTTTTCATCAGTGTGCTGTCAGTCTGCAATCAGTTTTCACCCTCAGCAGCTGCTACTCATGTACTGTTATGTACAGGAGCATTTACAGTGCTCTCTGCTACATGCGTGAAATGTATTGAGAAAAACGGGTGTTACTAGGATGGTGTGTGTGCCGTCCGTGTGACATCCATTTTTTTTTTCACGCACCTATAGGCTTGCATTGATGAGACTCGTGCGAGAAACTCACCAAAACGCAGCATGCTGCGATTTTTTTTCTCAGTCTGATTTGGACTGAGAAAATAATAGCAGATGGGAGCTGCCTCATTGATTAACATTGGTCCGAGTGCAATGCGAGATTTTCTTGCATTGCACTCGTGCGAGTTAATCGCAAGTGTGAAGTCGGCCTTATGTGCTGGACCTGCAGGCAGGCAGGAACCTACTTAACCCCTTCAGCCCCCGGGCACTTTCCGTTTTTGCGTTTTCGTTTTTTGCTTCCCTTCTTCCGAGAGCCGTAACTTTTTTTATTTTTCCGTCAATCTTGCCATATGAGCGCTTGATTTTTGCGTGACGAGTTGTACTTTTAAATTAAACCATAAGTTTTACCATATGGTATACTGGAAAACAGCAAAAAAAAGTGTGATGGCACAATAGTTTTTGGGATGTTTTATTCAGTGTCCACTATATTGTAAAACTGATGTGTGGGTGTGATGTCTCAGGTCGGTGCGAGTTTGTAGACACCAAACATGTATAGGTTTACATGTATCTATGGGGTTAAAAAAATTCACAAGTTTGTCCAATAAAAGTGGCGTACGTTTTGCGCCATTTTCCGAAACCCGTAGCGTTCTCATTTTTTGGGATCTATGCCTCAGTGACGGCTTATTTTTTTGCGTCTCAAGCTGACATTTCTAATGGTACCATTTTTTATACCGTTTTGATGGCCTCTTATTGCATTTTGTGTAAAACTTGCGGCGACCAAAAAACGGGATTTTTGGCATTAGGAATTTTTTTTCCACTACGCCGTTTACTGATCAGATTAATTGATTTTATATTTTGATCGGGCATTTCTGAATGCGGCGATGCCAAATATGTGTATATTTTTATTTTTTTTTAACCCTTTAATTTTCAATGGGGTAAAGTTTTTATATTTTTTTTTTTTTTACTAGTCCCCCTAGGGGGCTATAGCGATCAGCAATCCGATCGCTCTGCCCTATCTGCTGATCACAGCTATACAGCTGTAAACAGCAGATACGGTCACTTCCTGCTTCACTGGCCTCCGGGCTGAGTGAAAACGAAAGTGACTCTTCATAGCTGCAGGCGTCATCACATGACCCTGTGCTACCATGGCGACCACCGAAAGTCACGTGATCACTCACGTGACTTCCGGTGGGGGCGGCGGTAAGTAAAAATCATGACCGCGCGTATATACATCTCGCTGCCAGGCTTTGGCAGCGAGATGTAAGGGCTTAATGTTACGGGTGGAATGCGATTCCACTCGTAACATGCAGGCACACATGTCAGGTGTTAAAAACAGCTGATATGTGCGCGGATCGCCGCATCCTGCAGGGGGCGGGGACTAACGACACGCTCCATGACGGAAAGATCCGTCAAAGGTGGTGAAGGGGTTAAAAAGAATCTGTCACAAGGTTTTTGCTCCCCCATCTGAGAACAACATAATGTAGGGGCAAAAATCCTGATTTCAGCGATGTCACTTACTGAGCTGTTTGCTGTCATTTTTATAAACTCAATGTTTCCTCTGCTGTAGATCTATTAGTTATACAGAGCTCATGAATATGCTGGACTACGAGGCAGCACTCCAAGTAGTCCTCTAATGATAAGCTACTACTGGTTAAGAGTGATTTTATCAAAGCTATACTAAGCAGCCCAGTAAGTGAAACACCGTTAGAATTGGGGTCTCTGTCCCTTTAAATTGAACTTTGAAAACTGCCTCATATTGTAGTTCATTCCTTTCTTATTTGCAATTTTCAATTTAAGGAGATTCCTGCCTGCCCATAAAATTGTAGACTTTAAGCCTGCATAGAGACGTGTTAGGTTAGAGACCCAACAAAGAAATATACCTTGTTGCTAGCTGTTGGGCTCTCATAAACTAGCCATTTTATGCATTATTTAATTTTTAAAACTTATTTTCAATAGCAGACAGTAAGGGTATGTGCGCACTAGGCGTTTTTTTTTTTTTGTGGCATCAAAAACGCTGCGTTTCTGGCCACTAAAAAACACACATGCAAAACACATAAAAAAATGCATGCATTTGTACTGTGATTTGGTGCGTTTTTGGCTGCGTTTTTGTTCACTGCGTCTTTATGCGTTTTTTTTTATCCGTGAACATGCCATTAAAGATTGGAGAAGAAAAAAAAAATCTGATGTCATTTTCTGCTTCAATCTGTTCTCCTTCAATCTCCACTGGTGTATGCAGGAGAACAGACAGCAGCTGCATAACTACAAGGCTCAACATGCTCCATCTAGTATTGTATGCTGGAGAGAGAGGCAGGGGGAGCAGAACTACATGGCTCAGCATCCTCCATCCACTAGTGTATGCAGGAGAGCAGACAGCAGCTGCAGAACTAAACTATAAGGCCCAGCATCCTCCATCCAGGACTGAATGCAGGAGTTTTTTGCCCAAAAACGTAAAAAAAAAAAAGACATGGGCTTCGCCATATTTTTGTATTCTAGCCAGGTACAGCTGCCCCCAACCCCCAGCTGCCTATTTGTACTTGGCTGGGAACCAAAAATATAGGGAAGCCCTTTTCTTTTTTTTTTTTTAATAATTTCATGAATTTAATGAAATAATAAAAAAAAAAAAATGACTCGGACTTCGCCCAATTTTTGTGTCCAGCCAGGCACAACTAGGCAGCTGGGGATTGGAATGCGCAGGGTGCCCATGTTTTCTGGGCACCCCTGCTTCGAATAGCAGTCCGCAGCCGCCCCAGAAAATGGCGCTTTCATAGAAGCGTCATCTGGCGCTGTATCCAACTCTTCCAGCGGCCCTGATGCCGGGTGGCTCGCTGGGTAATAATGGGGTTAGGGCTAGCTGTGTATTATCAACTGGCTCTAAGCCCGAAATTCATGGTGTCACACCAATATTAGACATGGCACCATGAATTTCTAGTAAAGATAAAAAAAAATACACAGAAAAATATTTTTCTTAGAAATAACACACAATTAGTGACTCCATCTTTATTGAAATAAAGAACCCCTCCTTCCCTCCGCAGTATTCCTGGGTCAAGGGTCCAGCGATGTCCAATCCGATCCAATATCAACTGATCGGTTTGCCAGAAAAAAGGCAAAGCGATCAGATGATGTGTCAGATTCAAGGATGGGGATCACATGACACATCAGCTGATTGTATAAAAGCCGTTTATACAATCATCTGATGCATCAGTAGAAAAAAAAAAAACTGCACACCTCTGTGCAGATTCCCGTCCGATCGCTGCAGGAGCTGCCAGTAATCAGTGATACGGACACCTGACCGCATCAGCTGACAGTTTAAGCCGGCTGGGCGGTAAAAAGCCGGCCTCAAGGCGAGACTTACAGTACTGACCAAAAGTTTGGACACACCTCCTCATTCAAAGAGTTTTTTTTCTTTATTTTCATGACTCTAAAAATTGTAGATTCACATTAAAGGCATTAAAACTATGCATTAAAATGTGGAATGAAATACTTAGTGTGAAACAACTGAAAATATGTCTTATATTCTAGGTTCTTCAAAGTAGCCACCTTTTGCTTTGATTACTGCTTTGCACACTCTTGGCTTTCTCTTGATGAGCTTCAAGAGGTAGTCACCGGAAATGGTCTTCCAACAGTCTTGAAGGAGTTCCCAGAAATGCTTAGCACTTGTTGGCACTTTTGCCTTCACTCTACGGTCCAGCTCACCCCAAACCATCTTGATTGGGTTCATGTCTGGTGACTGTGGAGGCCAGGTCATCTGGCATAGCATCCCATCACTCTCCTTCTTAGTCAAAAAGCCCTTACACAGCCTGGAGGTGTGTTTGGGGTCATTTTCCTGTTGAAAAATAAATAATGGTCCAACTAAACGCAAACCAGATAGAATAGCACGCCGCTGCAAGATGCTGTGGTAGCCATGCTGGTTCTGTATGCCTTCAATTTTGAATAAATCCCCAACAGTGTCACCAGCAAAGCACCCCCACACAATCACACCTCCTCATCCATGCTTCACTGTGGAAACCAGCCATGTAGAGTCCATCTGTTCACCTTTTCTACAAAGACACGGTGGTTGGATCCAAAGATCTCAAATTTGGACTCCTCAGACCAAAGCACAGATTTCCACTGGTCTAATGTCCATTCCTTGTGTTCTTTATCCCAAACAAGTCTCTTCTGCTTGTCTATCCTTAGCAGTGGTTTCCTAGCAGCTATTTTATCATGATGGCCTGCTGCACAAAGTCTCCTCTTAATAGGTGTTCTAGAGATGTGGTGTGTCCAAACTTTTGGTCTGTATAGTATACGATCAGCTGATGCGGTCAGGTGACCGCATCAGCTGATCACCGGCAGGTCCTGCAGCGATTGGACGTGTCCCGGGAGTCTGCACACAGCCATAGCAGGGTGGCGATACTGGGAAGAGAAGCTGGGAGCGGACATGTACCGCAGGGCTGTGGAGTCGGTAAGCCAAACCTTCGACTCCGACTCCGACTCCTCAAATTCTCTTGCACCGACTCCGGCTCCGACTCCGACTCCGGCTCCGACTCCGACTCCTACATATATTGCTTATAGTTAGGTGAAAAATTTATTGTAGTACATGAATATGTGTATGTGAACATCAGACATTTAATAATTTTTATGATACAATAATCAAGATATTTGGATAGAACATAAAATATATTTATTGGAATACAACTTTAGAACACATAAAACTGTAATAAATTGTAAATATGTAATACACTATGTAATATACAGTAGATTACATATATATCTTGTGTGTGTATATACACTGTATGTATATATATATATGTATATATATATTACATATTTACAATTTATTAGTTTTTTGTGTTCTAAAGTTGTATTCCAATAAATATTTTATGTTCTATCCAAATATCTTGATTATTGTATCATAAAAACAATTAAATGTCTGATGTTCACATTGTACTACAATAAATTTTTCACTTAAATATAAGCATTATACTAAATGTTATTATTTAGTAAAATATTCAGCACATTCTGCATTGCACTCCTGTCCCCAATTTATTATATATTTTAGGAGTCGGAGTCGGTGCATTTTATACCGACTCCGACTCCGACTCCGACTCCACCAAAATGAGCTCCGACTCCGACTCCACGACTCCGACTCCGACTCCACAGCCCTGATGTACCGGGAGTCTGCAGACAGGCGAATATATATTTATTTTTTTATTTTTTTTTTTTACGCTTCACTTTTGATTTCACAGCGGCTTCCACCTCCCGTCCGGAGATGGTGCAGGATGGGAGTGGACATGGTGGAATAAGGGGTGGCGGTACCGGAGGACTCACTCTTCTGTGTTTACCGACAGAAGGAATCCTCTTCCTGTACACGTTACTGTACTTCACACCCCTTGCGTTTAATAGCTGCGCTTTTAGTCATAGAAACGCACTAAAACGCAGCTATATTTGCAATTTGTGGTTTTCATTGTGTTTTTTAACATCCCATTGAATTCAATGGGTGAAAAACGCAGGAATAATTGACATGCTGCGTTTTTGTGGGCACCACAAAAACGCAGCTAAAAAAACGCTGTATGCGGACAGCAAAAATAAAAACTCATACTTTGCGGGTGAAGCAAAGTCATGCAGTTTTCTGAACAAAAACGCACCCGAAAAACGCCTAGTGCGCACATAGTTTTATGCAGTTCCAAAATTACTTTATTCGTTGTTTGCATACCTTAGTATTTCAGAATGCAGGTGTATATTTTTTTTAGTAGTATATTGCGTTTTCATGTTGCACCTATTCATATTTATCTCTTTGGATGTGCTGGTCAGTTTTTTATTTCATTTGTAGTTAAACTACCATTGATTTAATCATCCGGCATGTGCAGGGAAAGATGTAGGCTAGGCTTGCAAGCTGTTATCAAAGGAGGCTACACAACATATGATGTAAATATAAATCATATGTCGTGAAGGGGTTGAGGACCAAGCCAGTTGGTATGTTAAAAGGGTGGTTTACTACTTATTTGTCCTAGCCACATTGATATAATGTTGAGAAACAAAGCTTCTCTCAAATACCTTGTATAGCCAATTGTTCATGTGAACGGCGCTATTGCGGTCTGCTCATCCCCTTCTCGTGATCCCCCGGGCTCCATGAACTCTGGGATCCGGTGATGGCACGTCACCTTCCAGTTGACCTGACATCACCGCAGGCGACCCAGTCTTCATCAGTGACTGGGCTGTGGGTGGCATTTCATCGCTTATCACAGCCCAGCATTGCTCCTGGTTGTGGTGCTCTACAGTGAAGGAGAGATGCTGGTCTGTGGGAGACTGGGGTGGCTGTTTTAGGGTCTGTAGCACCTGGTGCTCGGGGGGCTGTTTCGGGGTCTGCGGCGGCTGGTGCTGGGGGGGGGGGGGGCTGTTTCGGGGTCTGCGGCACCTGGTGCTGGGGGAGCTGTGAAGGGTCTGCGGCGGCTGGTGCTGGGGCGGCTGTTTTGGGGTCTGCGGCACCTGGTGCTGGGGGGGCTGTTTGGGGGTCTGCGGCACCTTGTGCTGGGAGAGCTGTGAAGGGTCTGCGGCTGCTGGTGCTGGGGGCGGCTGTGCGGGGTCTCCGACAGCTGGACTGGCTCTGCGGGGCGCGCGTTGAGGACTTCGAATAATGCCACCTGGAATCAGCGTGTGCGCAAATTGAGCCCTCAGCTCAAGCTTTCATCTGCGCACGCGCCGCCTCCGGCCCTTTGATCTCCCAGCAGCGGTCTTAAATAAAATTTGGAGTGCGTCTTATAATCCAGTGCATCTCATAAACCGAAATATACGGTATGCCACACAAAATACTTAAATAGTATTAATTTTTTAAACATAATTTTTGTCTTTTTAGGAAGTTAGAAGGGTTAAAAGTTTATTAGTAATGTTTTATTTTTTTTTCAACAAAATTTTCAAATACATTTGTTTTAACCCCTTAACGACTGTGGGTAGTAATATTATGTCCTAGCGGTCATAGTGTTACTGCCTGCGGTGTGCTGCCGGCAGAATACAGTGATCGGCGCACATCTCAGCTGATTTTTACAGCTGAGATGTGTGCCTGCTAGGCACGAGCAGAATCGTTATCTGCCCGTGCCGTTAAACCACTTAAATGGCGCTGTCAATATGTGACAGCGCCATTATAATGGCATCGGCGGTAAACATTTACTTACTGGCCGATACCGGAAGTCACGTGACGCTATCACGTGACTTCTGGTGGTTGTAATGGTAGCACAGGGTCATGTGATGACTCCTGTAGCTTACATGATTCACCTTCAGTTTCACCCGGCCGAGAGCTGGGTGAGACATGAAATAAGTATATCTGCTCTTAACAGCTCTGTAGCTGTGATCAGCAGATATGGCAGAGCGATCAGATTGCTGATCCTTATAGTCCCCTAGGGGGACTAGTGAAATAAAAAAAGTTTTAAAAAATTTAAAAAAACCTAAAAGTTCAAATCACCTCCCTTTCTCCCTAATGAAAATTAAAGGGTTAAAAAAATATACACATTTGGTATCGCAGAGTTCAGAAATGCCCGATCTGTCAAGATATAAAATCAATCTGAT
This sequence comes from Anomaloglossus baeobatrachus, assembly GCF_048569485.1. Taxonomy (NCBI): domain Eukaryota; kingdom Metazoa; phylum Chordata; class Amphibia; order Anura; family Aromobatidae; genus Anomaloglossus; species Anomaloglossus baeobatrachus. Next base: position 389,538,291 of record NC_134356.1, on the reverse strand, counting down.
CGGTAAACGGCGTAGCGGCAAAAAAATTCCAAACACCAAAAGTAGGTTTTTTGGTCGCCGCAAGTTCTGCGCAAAATGCAATAACAGGCGATCAAAACGTAGCATCTGCACAAAAATATTAAAAACGTAAACTCGAGACGCAAAAAATAAGCCATCACTGAACCATAGATCCCGAAAAATGAGACCACTGCACGTCACGGAATATGGCGTAAAACGTGCGCCACTTTTTTTAAACCAATTTCTGATTTTTTTTTTTTAACCCTTTAGGTAAAAGGAAACCTATACATGTTTGGTGTCTTCAAACTCACACAGGCATCACAGTGACACATCAGTTTTACCATATAGTGTACACAGTGAATAAAATATCTCAAAAACAATAGTGCTATCGCACCTTTTTTTGCAATTTTTTCCGCATTTGGAGTTTTTTTGCCTTTTTCCAGTACACTATAGGGGAAAACTTATGGTTTCAGTTAAAAGTACAGCTCGTTCCACAAAGAATGAGCCCTCACCTGACCATTTTAACTGAAAAATAAACAAGTTGCGTGTCTCGGAAGAAGAATGTCGGGAAAAAAAAGGAAAGCGAAAAATTGGCTGGTCGTGAAGGGGTTAAGGGACTACATCACATTTGAAGGGACTGAAAGGCCTAGATGACGGAAACTACGTAAACGTGATACTGTTTTAAAAACTACTCCCCTCAATATGCTCAAAACTATATCCAAGAAGTTTATTAACCCTTTAGGAACTAAAGCAAATGGAATGAAAATATTGCTTTTCCTTACAAAAACATTGCTTTAGCCCCAAATTTTTCATTTTCACAAAGGTATAGTGCCTTGCAAAAGTATTCGGCCCCCTTGAATTTTTCAACCATTTCCCACATTTCAGACTTCAAACATAAAGATAAAAATTTTAATGTTATGGTGGAGAATCAACAAAAAGTGGGACACAATTGTGAAGTTGAACAAAATGTATTGCTTATTTTAAATTTTTATAAAAAACTGAAAATTGTGGCGTGCAATATTATTCATCCCCTTTACTTTCAGTGCAGCAAACTCACTCCAGAAGTTCATTGAGGATCTCTGAATGATCCAATATTGTCCTAAATGACTGATGATAAATATAAGCGACCTGTGCGTAATCAAGTCTCCGTATAAATGCACCTGCTGTGTGATAGTGTCAGTGTTCTGTTTAATGCGCAGATAGCATCATGAAGACCAAGGAACACAACAGGCAGGTCCGTGATACTGTTGTGGAGAAGTTTAAAGCCGGATTTGGTTGCAAAAAGATTTCCAAAACTTTAAACATCCAAAGAAGCACTATGCATGCGATCATATTGAAATGGAAGGAGTATCATACCACTCAAATCTACCAATACCCGACCGTCCTTCAAAAATGTCATGTCAAACAAGTAAAAGACTGATCAGAGATGCAGATCACTCTGGATGAACTTTAGAGATCTACAGCTGAGGTGGGAGAGTCTGTTCATAGGAAAACAATGTCGTACACTGCACAAATCTGGCCTTTAGGGAAGAGTGGAAAGAAGAAAGCCATTTCTCAAAGATATCCATAAAACGTGTTGTTTAAAGTTTGCCACAAGCCACCTTGGAGACACACCAAACATGTGGAAGAAGGTGCTCTGGTCAGATTAAACCATAATCGACCTTTTTGGGCACAATGCCAAACGATATGTTTGGCGTAAAAGCAACACAGCTCATCACCCTGTCAAACATGGTGGTGGCAGCATCATGGTTTGGGCCTGCTTTACTTCAGCAGGGACAGGTACTCCTCTCTGCAAGTCCCTCCACTGGCTCCCAATCTTCCACCGTATCCAATTCAAACTACTAACACTGACCTACAAAGCTGTGCATAATCTGTCTCCTCCGTATATCTCTGAAATAATCTCCCACTACACTCCAACACGTCACCTCCGGTTCTCCCAAGATCTCCTTCTCTCCTCCTCTCTTATTCGCTCCTCACGCAACCGACTCCAAGACTTCTCTCAAGCATCCCCAGTCTTCTGGAACTCGCTGCTTCAGCACGTCAGACTATCTCCTACCCTTGCAAGCTTCAAACGTAAGCGACCACCGTGCGGAGCTGCCGCCCGGCCCCCGTGCGGAGCTGCCGCACAATCTACACCCCACCTACTGTCTCCTCCCCAAAATCCTATAGATTGTAAGCCCGCAAGAGTAGGGCCCTTTTCCCTCTGTACTAGTCTGTCTACTGTAACTTGTGTATGTATTCTGTATGTAACCCCTTCTCATGTACAGCACCATGGAATTAATTGTGCTCTATAAATAATAATAATGATAAAATGGTTAAAATTGATAGGAAGATGGATGGAGCCAAATATAGGACCATTCTTGAAGAAAACCTGTTAGTCTATGAAAGACCTGAGACTGGGACGGAGATTTGTCTTTCAATAAGACAATGATCCCAAACATAAAGCAAAATCTACAATGGAATGGTTCACAAATAAACGTATCCAGGTGTTAGAATGGCCAAGTCACAGTCCAGACCTGAATCCAATCGAGAATCTGGAAAAAGCTGAAAACTTTTCACAAACGCTCTCCATCCAACCTCACTCAGCTCGAGCTATTTGCAAAGGAAAAATGGGCAAGAATTTCAGTCTCCCAATGTGCAAAACTGATAGAGACATATCCCAAGTGACTTGCAGCTGTAATCACAGTAAAGCTAGTGCTACAGAGTATTAACTTAAAGGGGCCGAATAATATTACACGCCCCACTTTTCAGTTATTTTTTAAAAAAGTTTAAACTAAGCAATAAATTTCATTCAACTCCACAATTGTGTGCCACTTGTTGTTGATTCTTCACCATAACATTAAAATTTTTATCTTTGTTTGAGGCCTGAAATGTGGGAAAAGGTTGACAAATTTAAGGGGGCCAAATACTTTTGCAAGGCACTGTAACAAGATAAAATGTATCGTACAATTTCTCCTGAGTACACCAGTATCCCATATGTCGTGGAAAACTACTGTGGACGCCCAGAAGGGATGGAGTGCTGTTTTTAATTGTGGAGCACAAAATTGTCTGGAATAGATAGCGGACGCCATGTCACATTTGCAGGACCCCTGATGTGCCTAAACAGTGGAGCTTCCCCACAAGTGAGCCCATTTTGGAACTACACCCTCAAGGAATTGATCTAGATGTGTGGTGAGCACTTTGAGCCCACACGTGCATCACAGAATGTCATAACGTTGAGCCATGAAAATGTAAGAGTACTACCGTAAGAAATGGTGAATATAAATATAAATGGTACAGTACCTGAAGAGGTGAAAAGAAGTTGAAGAAGCAAAGGGGTTTATTAACCAGGAGAATAAATGGTTGATGGCCACGGTATGGCTACAAAAAAAATGCAAGGGTTGAACAAACTGAAAAACTGTTAAAAAAAAATGTGTAAATGTGTTGTTGGAATAGAATTTGTCGAGAATCTTGCTTGTCACAAAACGGTCAAACTTAGAAGTGCGGAGTTTCTACTGTAGGGTAAATGCTGTGCTTCATAGTTGCCAGGAGTAGCTGTGCGTAAGGGAGTAGTGGTTTAAAAGATAATAGAAAAGCAATCCATAAATGGGCAAGGAAGCCCTGTGTGTGTAAGGATGATAATGGATATTGCTAGAATGATTGTACAATCTTTCCTTAAAGGGAAAATGGCTTAGCCACAAGTAGCTGCTAGTACCGGGACAGATCTCTGTGGAGATACCTGTGACACTGCACGCCAGGCTATCTCATTGCTGTATTTACAATGAGTAAGGGACAATGCTGGAACAGGTGCAATTAAATATATTCTAGGACAAATGTCAAGACCCATGGAAGAAACGTGTGTGTGTGTGGATGACTGCTGTGGAAGGATTGAGTTGGAGTAGAGCAAGCTCGCAGGAACGTTGACAGGAGCCGTGTATGTGAGGCAGGGTGGGAAGCAACAGTCATGTAGCAACAGAGTCCCGCTCGGAGGTTGCTCTGCCTAATAGGCGCGCACTATAATATTAACACCTCACCATGGGTCAATGCTTTTATTCAGTTACAGCAGGGTATACGTCCATATTGTTTTTCTTTGGTGTTTCATTTACCTATACAGTCAGACATGGCCATTACTTAGTTCCTTCACAAGCACATGTATAAGATTCTCAGGATAAGAACATTTATTTATTTTCTTAAACATACGTCCACTTGTAGAACCAACTGTAAAATGAACTTTGTTCTTGGTAAAACCTCTTTAAATTTTTAGAAATGTCTTCTAATCTGTAGAATGAATAATTCTATTTTAGTTTAAGGCATGGATCAGATAGTGGAATAAAAACCCCAGACCTGTCTGCAGCGCCATGTGCTCATCCGCATAGTGTACTGGGTCAGATACATCAATTTCATTCTCATGGTTTATAAAATGGACTATACTAATGCACATGGTAAATTGCTGATGCGCACAGGCTCATATGTTATTATTGGTCAGGGTGCTGTCCAAGTTGCGCCCACTGATGACCATAACGCTTAGGTGTTGGACATAGTTTGGTGAGCTTGTGTGTTAATTTGATAAAGCAATGTCTCACTGTACCCTCTCTCCTCACAGCTTGGTGCGTGCCATGCCTGGCTTCCAATGAAACCCTTCAAGAATTATGTCGGAAAGAGTTACTCATCTGCCAATGTCTCGGGATTACGAAGAGGAATCTAAAAGATTATGAAGTGGAATATATCTGTAACCAGAAGATTGAAAAGGTACAGCGTACTGTTAGGAGAGAGAACTCTGTGGCTTTAAGTCTCATACATAGAGATGTGTGTTTGGGGTATGTGAGCACAAAACGCTGTAAGAAAGTAAACCTAATGCACATCGGAGGTTGTTTTATTACTCCTTTTAACTTATGAGTTCCCAACGCTGTAATGGTTAAAAGAAGTAACGTTAGCTCTTTGGACAGCTTCTTCTAGGATAACCTCAGTGGCACCATTATCTGAATTGACGTTGTGTACATATACTCTTAGGCCTTGTGCACGCTGTGTTTTTTTTTTTTTTTTTTTGCCTCGTTTTTTTTTCTTGCAATTTTGGTCCCAAAACTGAATGCATTTAATTCCCCAGCAAAGTCAATGAGATTTCAGTTTTTCTGTCCGCACGTTGCTTTTTTTTTTTTTTTGCTGCGTTTTAGGCTATGTGCGCACTGGGAAATGGAATTTTCTTGAGAAAATTCCGCATGCTCTCAAAGATTACCGCACCCGCGGTAAAAAACCGCGGCAAACCGCACCCGAACGCCGCATGCGGTTTGCTGCGGTTTCACCGCATTATTGTTCGCGGTTTTGCCGTGTGCTGGTTGGGATGTGCTTTATTGCATTCAATGCAGTAAAGCACATTGAAGAAAAAAAAAAAAAGTAATTTAATTCTGAGATAGTAGATAGACAGAAGAATAGATAGAGGGATAGATAGATAGACAGACAGAGGGATAGATAGAGGACAGATCGCTGCATTTCCCACGGTCGGCAGTGAGTTCACATTACCGGCCGTGGGAAATGACCGGTAATTACCTCTGCTGTCTGCTGCATTCATTCAGCGCTGTCTGTGACAGTTGCGGCTGGATGTAAGCAGCGCAGGAGCTGTGGATTATGCCGGAGCTTTGGTGCGGGAGTGGTTAATAAAATGGTGAATGAGGCTTGTTTGTTTTATTTAAAATAAAGGATTTTTCGGTGTGTGTGTGTTTTATTCACTTTACTTACGGGTTGATCATGTCAGCTGTCACATAGACGCTGCCATGATCAAGCCTGGAGTTAATGGCGGTGATCCACCACCATTAACCCCTTGTATTACCCTGCTGCCACTGCTACACGGCGGCAGGAAGAGCCGGGGACACGTCGGTGCTGCCGCATAATGCATGCGACAGTCCCGGGGCAGCTGCGGCTGATATCTCGGCTGCCGGAGGGGGAGTGAGGCAGGGGACATTAACCCTGCCCCTCTCCCTCCCCAGCCTGAGAATACCGGGCCGCCGCTGTGTGCTTACCTCGGCTGGAAGGTAAATACAGCGGCGCCCACGTTCTTTGTTTTCTATATTTCCGTTTTCTATGTGTGTTCTATGTGTCTGTGTTCTGTGTCTGTGATGTCTGTGTGTGTCTGTGATCTGTGTGTGTTTACTCTCTGCACGGCTTCCTCTTCCTGTAATGACATCACTTCCCTGCAAAACCGCAGACAGGCGATGTACATTACCGGAGGTAAACCGCGAAATACCGCAGGGAATAACGCAGGAAAACGTAGTGAACCGCACAGAATTTGCTTCCTGCGTTATTCCCTGCGGGATTTTACGATTACATTGGAGTCAATGGAGTGAAATCCTGCAGCGACGTGCGGAAAAGAATTGACATGCAATTGTTTTTGCTGCGGGAATCCCGCAGCAAAACATGCAGCTGTCAAATTCCGCCTAGTGCGCACAGGATTTTTTTTGCCCATAGGTTTTGCTGGTGATTCACTGCAGAGATGTTATGAACATTTTCTGCAGCGAAACATGCAGCAAAACCGCAAAAAATCCGCGGCAAAATCCGGTAAGTGCGCACATAGCCTTAGTGGTGACCACAAAGATTGCAGCATGTCAAGTATGTCCATTCTTTCTGTGTTTTTTCCAGCGTTTTTGAGCCCTTCCAGTCAATAGATTTGACTGAAAAAAGCACAGGGCAAAAACACAGTAAAAAAAAAAAAAAAAAAAGCAGCAAAAAATGCATGCTGAGGGTGCGTTTTTTGGGACCAAAAACGTGCATCTTTATGGTCACCACAAAAATGCAGCGTGCTCACATAGCCTTAGAGCAGGGGTCTCAAACACGCGGGCCGCGTGCGGCCCGTCAGGCTGCTTCGTGCGGCCCCCAGGCCCGTTTCCCTGTTCACTATCGCGGCCGGTGCAGGGGCCGCAGCCACTGTCTGCACTTTGTTAGATAAGTGTTTTGCCGGCGCTGCGTTCTCAGAGGCAAGGACTGTGCGCGCGCAGCGCCGGCAAAACATTCATCTGACATAAATCGCTGCCAGGGGCAGTCACCGGGGCACTGCCTGCAGACAGCGAGAAGCAGAGGTGAGGAGCCGAGGGAACACGGGACAGATGAGAAGAATGGTGTTTTTTTATTTTTTGTGTATGTGAAGGACGGCACATTAACCCCTTAGCGACCTATGACGTACTGGGTACGTCATGGCTCCCTGGTACTTAAGGACCCATGACATACCCAGTACGTCATGGTGAAATTGCAGCCCCGGTGGCTGCGATCGCTGTTTGCATTGCAAATAGCAAATATACCTTAGATTCGGGGAGGAGGGAGCCTCAGGAGGGGTGGTGTCTCCTCCCTGGACCTACGGAGGCTGTGATTGGCTGGCGACGTTCGTCAGCCAATCACAGCCACTGTAATGTTTCAGCCATTGAAAATGGCTGTAACATTGAAATCCAGCCCTAATCAGTGCAGCTGTAGCACTGATCATTGGCTGGAGCTGGGTGACCTCAGTTTCACCCGCCCCCAGCTCTGATTGGAGAGATCGGTCACAAGGCCGGTCTCTCCAATCACTGTGGATCTGGGACTGGAGACCGCTCCCTCAGCTTCACTCCAGCGTCTGTGGATGGAAGCGGAGAACGATCGGTAAATTATAGCGCCCCCTTTCACAGGCCGCCGCCACTGCCCCCACCACCCATTACTACAGGATGGGGACATTACTATAGAATAGGGACAAGGTGAGCACATGATGACTATAGGATGGGGACAAGGTGGGCACATGTCTATAGGATGGGGACAAGGTGGGCACATGTCTATAGGATGGGGACAAGGTGGGCCCATTACTATAGAATAGGGACAAGGTGGGCACATTACTGTAGAATAGGGACAAGGTGGGCACATGACTATAGGATGGGGACAAGGTAGGCACATGACTATAGGATGGGGACAAGGTGGGCACATGACTATAGGATGGGGACAAGGTAGGCACATGACTATAGGATGGGGACAAGGCTTGGGACATTACTAAAAGATGGGGACATTACAAGGATGGGCGTAATACTATTGGATGGGGACATTACTATAGAATAGGGACAAGGCTGGGGTCATTACTATAGGATGGGGACAAGGTGGGCACATTACTATAGGATAGGGAACATTACTAAAAGATGTTGGCCAAAATTTCTATATAGTGATAATTGTAAGACTATTAGTTACAAGAAAGGGATAAAATGTAAAAAAAAAAAAATAAAAATAAAACTTTTTTTTTTACCATCAAATTTTTTTTTTTTATATTTAACCAAAGAATGTGCACATTTGTTATAATAAACAAGTGAAAAATGTTGAAAATCAGTGATCCAAAGGTGTGTAAAAAAAATATATATGGTACCAAAAAAAATGTCACTTTGTCCCGCAAAGAATGCGGCCCCCCAAATTATTTTTCTCCTTTTGTGCGGCCCATACACCCAGCCGAGTTTGAGACCCCTGCCTTAGAGGTTGCCTGACCCTGCAACCATCTAATAGCCAGAGCAGAGAAACTATGAGCCATCTTCTATCATTACATGGACGGACGGTTGTTCTTTTTAGCACTCTGTAATTGCTTGCAGCTCCTGCTGGGTAATTACACGTTTCCTGCAATGCCTCTCCACAGATCTCACCTTTATGATCTTTAACAAAAAACAATTGTCCATGGCAGACTTCACACTTAGGCTATGTGTGCACGTTGCGTAATTATATGCAGTTATGCTGCGCTTTGTAGCGCAGCGTAACTGCATGCGTCCTGCGTCCCCTGCATAATCTATGGAGATTGTGCAGGGGCCGTGCGCACGTGGCGTCTTAGAGCGCAGCGCTTCGGCTGCTGCCCGAATCGCTGCGTTCTAAGAAGTGACATGTCACTTCTTCCTTGCGCTTTGCCGGCAGCCCCTGTTCTCTGCCGGCACCATGCGCTTCAGAACGGAGCTTTTCAGCTGCGCTCTGATTCGCACCTTTTAGGTGCGGTGCAGAGCGCACACGTGCGCACATAGCCTTAACCCCTCACCCCATGGTAATTTTCCGTTTGTTTGTTTCTTCCCTCCCCTATTTCCAGGAGTCATAACTTTTTTTATTTTTCAGAAAGTATAGATGTACGATGGCTTGTTTTTTTTACGGGACAAGTTGTACTTTTGAAAGACACCTTTCATTCTGCCACATATTGTACCGGAAAACGGGATAAATATTCCAAATGCGATTAAAATTGCCCAAAAAAAGTGCAATTCCACAGTGTTGTTTTTTTTTTTTTACCATGTTCAATATATGGTTAAACTGATTTGACAATAAGATTCCCCAGGACGAGTATGTAGATACTATTTTCTCTATCGTTTCATTGGGGGACACAGGACCATGGGTTATGCTGCTGTCACTAGGAGACTGACACTAAGTAAACATAAAAAGTTAGCTCCTCCCTAGCAGTATACACCCCGAGCCGGAGGCGGGCTCAGATCAGTTTTAGCTTAGTGTCGTAGGAGGCTGATGTGGGCCGTCTCGGCCCCCCTCAGCCATTTGTGTTTTTGCGCTTTTTTCCTTTATTTCGGCGCCGCTCATCGCTCTCATACCTGTCTTCTTTTTCTCTGCAGGTATTCTCTTCACTCATCCTCCGCAGCCCTATGGGTACCACTCCCCAGGGTCGCAGGGGCTTGAGATTTCGGGCCCTCTCCCCCCGTCCATCCCCGTGGTACCACTCCCGGGGTTGCGCGTGTGGGCAGGTTGTCGTGGGCACCCCTGATTCGCCCTGCGGTATCACCCCAAAGGGCGTACAGGGGCATACAGCAGGGATGGAACCTCCGCAGCGTTTGTAATTTGATGGGGCCCTTTCACGCTGCCTTCTCCTGCAGGGGGGCTGCTTCCCCCATCATGATGTCCACTTCCCTGCCTCAGCACGCTCTCCCCCGGAGTCCTCAGTCTTCCTGGACGAGAGCACTGTACACAGGCAGGGGCAGGGCGCCCTGCCTGCACCGCATCCGTCGCTGGGCCGGCGCCGCCGAGAACAGGTAGGACCGACCTCTCCTGCACCTTTCCCCCGGCCCTCTCCAAAATTTAGGCCCCGGTCTCGGCCTAGTCTCTCCTGCGTCCTAGCCACGCCCCTGCTGCAGCGCTATTGGCCGCCGGTCGTCTGGCCCAGTCTCCTCCCACCGCTCAGCCTCCTGGCTTGTGGTGGGGGCTGTGGATCCTCCGTTTATTCGCGCCTGAACGCTGCTCCTCCCCCAGCCTCCTCCAGCGTCCCCTCACCATTTTTAGCCTGTGTCTGATCCCCTGAGGCTGCAGCGCGCCGGCGTTCTCACTCTTCTGGCCAGCTCACTCCTGGACTCCCTCTTCTGGACTGGTGGGCGGCACACAGGACCTGGGTAAGCCCTGCTCCTAAGGAGTAGCCCTCACTAGGTAGCGTTCTCTGAGTTTAGGGACGAGTTAACCCTCTCCTGTCTCCTTCCTAGCAGCCACCAGGAAGAGTACTTTTTTCACCATGCCTAATGCTAAGTCCACCCGACCCAAGCAGGCCCCCTTTGCCTTATTTTTTGCATGCTCCTCCTGCAAGACCAAATTTACCCAAGGCCAGGACGCCCCACTATGCTCCGTCTGTTCTTCAGACTTGCAGCCTCCGCAGGACCCCTCGGCCGACGCTTCTGATACCGCAGACGCCACAGCGCCAGATGCTACAGGGCCCTGCGTCCCGCCCCACCCCCGACTGGCTAGCATCCCTGTCCCAGTCCGTAGATTCCCTCTCTGAGGCTTCTCGAACCATCGCGCAAGCACTGCGCCTGCTGCCATCGCTCGCCCAGACTCCCGCAGACCTGACGCAATCGCCTCCGCAGCAGGTGAGCCCCGTCGCAGGGACCTCCTCGGCTGCTCGGAAGCGGACCCGCCAGGTCTCGCCTTCAGCCTCTTCCCAGGTTTCACCTTCATCCCCAGGTCCAGACCATCATTCCTCCGGGGAGACTTCTAACCACTCCGATGATGATTCCGATGCAGCACCCCTGCAGGACTCAGAGCAGGCGGCTGATATTCGGCGTATGGTGAATAGCCTGATAGAAGCAGTAAACCAGACCTTAAAGGTACAGGTGGACCCCGTCTCCTCCCAGAGCACCCAGGTCTCGTTTAAGCGGATGAAGCGGGCCCAAAGCGCATTCAGCGGACATCCAGAATTCGCTGAGTTACTGCGCAGCCACAGGCAACAGCCGGACAAGGTATTTACCAGCGGTAAGTCCATTGATTTGCATTATCCCTTTCCTGAGGGTCTTCGAAAGGATTGGGCAGGCTCCCCTGTGGTCGACCCCCCCCCCCCCCCCCAATCTCCCGCCTGTCTTCTCACACAGTCCTTCCACTCACTACCAGTACGTCTCAAGGACCCCACGGACCGTACTATTGACAGGTTGGCCCGTTCCGCCTTCGAGGCAGCGGGCACATCCCTCTCACCGGCCTTTGCCTCGGTTTGGGTTGCGAAGGCACTGATGTCCTGGGCGGACACGCTACGCTGCGGACTCCGCGCCATTCCTGCCAATCCGGACCTGGTCCTCATCGCCTCGCAGATTTCCCTCGCGGGTGAGTACCTGCTCAATGCAGCCCTGGCATCTGCCAATTGTGCGGCCCAGGCCGCCAGCAACAATGTGGCCATCCGTCGAGCCCTCTGGCTCCGGTCCTGGAACGCGGATGCGGCCTCTAAGGAGTCACTGACTTCCCTGCCCTTCCTAGGGGAACGTCTTTTCGGAGATAAGCTGGACCAGTTGATCTCCGATGCGACGGGAGGAAAGAGTACATCTCTCCCCCAATTGCGCCCCAAGCGCTTCCAGAATCGGCGCCCCACCGCTCGTTTCCGGCCCTTTCGCAGCTTCAACTCCACTCCCCAGCCGCGAAAAAGCCGCTCTCCTCCGAGAGACAGGAGGACCCCGTCATTCAAAACCAATCCCGCCTGGCGTTCACGTCCCCGCCAGTCCACGAAATCCTCTTCCGGTTACCGCCGACGCTCCTCCAAGTGACTCGCGGTCGGCGCGCAACAGCGCCAGACTCGTGGGAGGGCGTCTGTCTCGTTTCCAGCATGTGTGGATCCCCCTGACCACCGATGCCTGGGTCAGAGAGATCATCACCTCAGGCTACAAAATAGAATTCGAGTCAAAGCCACCGAGACGTTTTTTCCTACCTCGCCCTCCCGAGTCTCCCGCGTTCTTTCACTCCATAGACTCCCTCCTCCAAGCCGGAGTCGTGGTACCAGTCCCTCCCGCAGAACATTTCAAGGGGTTCTATTCCAACCTTTTCGTGGTCCCCAAGAAGGACGGCTCTGTCCGCCCCGTCCTCGACCTAAAGCTTCTAAACAGGTCGGTGAGGCCTCGGCCGTTTCGAATGGAGTCACTCCGGTCCGTGATCGCGTCCATGGATGTCGGCGAATTCCTGGCATCGCTGGATATTCAAGACTCCTATCTTCACGTCCCTATAGCCATCTCTCACCAACAGTTCCTCCGCTTTGTGATAGCGGAAGATCACTTCCAGTTCACGGCTCTTCCTTTCGGCCTCGCATCCGCCCCCAGAGTCTTTACGAAGATCATGGCGGCTGCCATGTCCGTCCTACATTCCAGGGGTGTTATGGTCATCCCGTACTTGGACGATATGTTGATCAAAGGTTCTTCTTTCAAAGACTGTCGTCTTGGGGTTCAGGTCACGATCGACACCCTTTCACGGTTAGGGTGGCTGATCAATCGGAAGAAGTCCTCTCTGACCCCGGCCCGACGGATCACCTTTTTAGGCATGGTATTCGATACCACCCAAGGGCGAGTTTTCCTCACACAGGAGAAGATGTCCTTCCTGCAACGAGGCCTCCGCGCTCTCCGGCGTCAGCGCCAAGTTTCCATCAGGTTCGGCATGCGAGTCCTCGGTCGTATGGTGGCGGCGATGGAAGCGGTACCCTTTGCACAGTTCCACCTCCGGCCCCTCCAGCTGGCCTTGCTGAAGAAGTGGAACAGATCTCCCTTTTCTCTGGACCGCAGGTTTCATCTTTCGCCGGAGACCCGCCACTCCCTCCGTTGGTGGATCAATCAACGCAACCTCGCGTCAGGAAGGTCATTCCTCCCGCTCCACTGGAAGATAGTGACCACCGACGCCAGTCTCCAGGGCTGGGGGGCAGTGTTTCGGCATCACACAGCGCAAGGCCGATGGACACCGCAGGAGAGCTGTCTCCCGATCAACATTCTGGAGATAAGAGCCATCCGGCTAGCCTTGCAGCAGTTTCGGCACCTAGTACAGGGTTGCTCGGTCAGGATCCAGTCGGACAATGCGACGGCGGTGGCGTACATTAACCACCAAGGCGGCACAAGAAGTGTCGGGGCGATGCGAGAAGTCAGGAAGATTATGCACTGGGCCGAGTGTCATCACTCCCTGATCTCAGCGGTACACATCCCAGGCGTGGACAATTGGGCGGCGGACTTCCTCAGCAGGGAAGGCCTCGCCTCCGGAGAATGGTTCCTCAACCGGGAAGTCTTCAACCAGATCTGCGACAGATGGGGAGTTCCGGATGTGGACCTAATGGCCTCCCGGTTCAACTGTCAGGTTCCGCAATTCGTAGCGCGGTGCCGCGACCGCTTGGCTTTAGGAGTCGACGCCCTCACCCTGTCATGGAGCCAGTTCAGTCTCCCGTACATCTTCCCTCCGCTCCCTCTGATCCCGAGGGTCCTCAAGAAGATCAAGGCAGAAGGAATACCAGTCATCCTAGTGGCTCCGGACTGGCCCAGGCGAGCATGGTTCGCGGAACTCACTCAGCTCCTCTCAGACGCTCCGTGGCGTCTTCCAGACCGTCCAGATCTCCTGCAGCAGGGACCTCTTTTCCATCAGAACTCAAAGGTCCTAAATTTGACGGCCTGGCCATTGAATCCTGGGTTCTAGCTCAGGCTGGTTTTTCTTCAAGAGTGATACAAACAATGATTAGGGCCAGGAAGCCATCTTCATCAAGAATATACTACCACACGTGGAAGGTCTTCTTCAGGTGGTGTGAAGAGCACAGCATTTCTTCTCCTCTCGCCTTCTCCCTTCCTTCCCTATTGGCATTCTTGCAGTCAGGCCTAGATGCGGGTCTCGGTATCGGCTTTGTCAATCCTGTTCCAGAAGCCACTGGCCTCTCGTCCACAGGTTAAGACCTTCATCCAGGGAGTGGCCCACCTGGCCCCGCCGTATCGTCGGCCTCTAGAACCGTGGGACCTTAATCTAGTCCTAGGGTCGCTTCAGGGTCCCCCCGTCGAGCCCTTGCGGGATTCTTCCCTTTCTCACCTGTCTTGGAAGGTGGTGTTCCTCGTTGCCATCACTTCTATTCGAAGGACGTCAGAGCTGGCAGCTCTCTTGTCGTGCCCCCTTTTTGATTTTTCACCAGGACAAAGCGGTTCTCCGGCCAGATCCATCCTTTCTCCCAAAGGTGGTCTCCCCGTTCCATCTAAACGAAGAAATTGTCCTTCTGTCCTGTTCCCTCTCACAGCTTGGAAAGGTCCTTGCACACCCTGGACCTGGTGAGCGCCCTTAGAATTTATGTCTCCAGAACCGCGCCGTTCCGTAAGTCGGATGGTCTGTTTGTCCTTCCTTCTGGTCCCAAGAAGGGTGAATCGGCATACAAAGCCACAATTGCCAGATGGATCCGTTCTGCCATATCTGAGGCCTATCGGATTCGGGACAAGTCGCCGCCGCGGGGGGTAAGGGCGCACTCTACCCGAGCAGTGGGAGCCTCTTGGGCGATTAGGCATCAGGCGTCGGCCGACCCAGGTCTGCAAGGCCGCCACCTGGTCCAGCCTGCATACCTTTACTAGGTTCTACCATGTTCACACCCAAGCATCGGCAGATGCTAGTTTTGGAAGAAAGGTCTTGCAGGCAGCAGTTGCACACCTGTAATAGGGTGACAGCATTCAATTATAGTACAAGCCCGCCGAGGGAGGTCGTTTTCTTCCTATCTGCGGTGCTTCTGTATTCCCACCCAGGGACTGCTTTTGGACGTCCCATGGTCCTGTGTCCCCCAATGAAACGATAGAGAAAGTAGGATTTTTGTGTACTCACCGTAAAATCTCTTTCTCTGAGTCTTCATTGGGGAACACAGCACCCACCCTGCTTGGTTTTTTGGTTGTTTAATTGCATTTGCCTGCCATTTTCAGCGGTCTTATGTTCATAGACCTCTTGTTCGCACGGCTGCATTATTTTAGTTATAACTTTGTTTTATGTATGGTGATTCTGGTACTCCTCCTAATGCTTGTGCACCAAACTGATCTGAGCCCGCCTCCGGCTCGGGGTGTATACTGCTAGGGAGGAGCTAACTTTTTATGTTTACTTATAGTGATGAGCGAGTATGCTTGTTACTACTCGGTACTCGCACGAGTATCAATGTACTCGGGCTACTCGGCGTGGACCGAGTAATCTCGCGATACTCGTGCTGTACTCGTGGTCTTCATGTTGGCGCTCTTTTTACAGCCATCCCTTATGCAGGGATTGGCTGGCAGACCACTGCAATGCCACAGCCCTGTTGTGGAATTGCAGTGATTGGCCAGCCCGCACAGCGTGACCGTGCCTTTAGCCCGACACTTCCCCGCTCGGCTACGGCCCCTCCCGCACTCCACTCCGCGTGTATATATATATATATGCACGCTTACACACACACGCACGTTTTTTTTTTTAATTTACAGTTTTATGGTTTCTACATGCTGCCGGGGGTCATTTCAGAATAATACTCGGGTCTCCCATAGGATAACATTGGGCTCGGTGCTCGGGCCGAGTACACGAGTATTTTGAGATGCTCGGCCCGAGCCTCGAGCTCCCGAGCATTTTAGTACTCGCTCATCACTATTTACTTAGTGTCAGCCTCCTAGTGACAGCAGCATAACCCATGGTCCTGTGTCCCCCAATGAAGACTCAGAGAAAGAGATTTTACGGTGAGTACACAAAAATCCTACTATTTATTATTATAGCGCCATCAATTCCATGGCGCTTTACTTGTGAAAGGGGTATATAATAGGGACAAGTACAATAATCATAAACAATACAAGACACAGACTGGCACAGGAGGATTAGAGGTCCCTGCCCGCGAGGGATCACAGTCTACAAGGGATAGGTGAGGATACAGTAGGTGAGATACCAAGCATATGTAGTATAGTTTTTTTTGTTTTTTTTGTTTTTGGTTATTTTTGGTTATTTTTTTTTCACCATTTTTTTTTTTTTTTAAAAAAAAAAAAAAAACAACTTACTTTCGACCACAATTTTCCAAAATGCATGACATTTTCATTTTTCTGGATCCGGGGCTGTGAGAGGGCTTTTTTGTTGCACCATGAGCTGACGTTTTTACTGATAGTATCTTGCAGAAGATATGTTTTGATTAGTATTTTATTTTTTATTGCAATGTTGCAGCAGATAAAAAAAAAAGAAAAGAAATACAACACAATTCTAACATTTTGACTTGTTTTCTCATTACACCATTTACGGATCGGATTAATTTTTTTATATTTTGATTGGACTTTTATCTAGAACTGTAGTAGACTTGCACCTGCTATCCTTCAATCACTTGCAGTATACATAGTATATCACAGGTACCCTGATGATGAAGTGAAATGCGCCCCCCCCCAAGCACCTGAAATACTCTGACAGTGTCATTTAACATTATTAACACTTGATGTTAGGGGCAGATAATTCTTAACGGAGTCGGCAATCCCAATTGGATATGTCAGTCGGATGTGTGACTGAAGCCTAAGTTCTGTCTGATTTTATATATATTTTCTGAGGGCAATAGAGTAGAATTGATGAGTTCACACATCTATTAAATTCACAGGTCTGAGAACAAGATTTACCTAAAAATGTTGCTTTAGCCTCAATTTATTCACTTTTACAAGAAATAGACAACAAAATGTGTTGCCCAGTTTCTTCTGAGTGTGCCGATACCCCACATGTGGTCAGGAACCTGTTTGGGCACATGGCATGGCTCGGAAAGCGATCAGCGCTATTGATTTTTGAAACTCAAATTTGGACAACGTGTTGCATTTGCAGAGCCCCTGAGCTGCCAAAATGTAGAAATGCCCACATGTGATCCCATTTGGCAAATTAAACCCTATAATGAATTCACCTATTGATGTGGTGAAGATTTTTACCCAATAAATTACACAGAGTTTTATTAGATTGGGCTGTGAAAATGAAAATCGTAGGGTTTTTCCTCTAAAATTTCATTTTAGCCTCAAAATTTTAATTCACACAAAGATTAACAGGAGAAAATGGACAGGACAATTTATGAATTTTTACCAAACGTGGCAGTACCCCATATGCGGTTACACTAGTATTTGAGTACATGGCGGAGAGCAGATGGGAAAGAGCGCAACTTGGTATTTAGAATGCAGATTCCGTTTGAATAGATTGTGGCCTCTAGTAGCCAAGCCCCTGAGGTGCCAAATGACCATAGACCATTTTAGTGGTAAAAATGTAAAAATTTTTATTAGCTGCAAATTTGTCAGTTACACAAGGGTTAAAAGGTGTATATGGACCCTAAAATTTATTACGCAATTTCTCCTGAATGCAGTGATGTCCTATATGTAGAGCTGGTCGAACAAGCAGAAAACCAAACTGGCGGGTCCCTGCTGAATTTTTTTTTTCTTCAGCGCTCTATTGGGAGACCCAGACGATTGGGGTATAGCTACTGCCTCCGGAGGCCACACAAAGCACTACACTAAAAAGTGCAAGGCCCCTCCCCTTCTGGCTATACCCCCCCGTGGTATCACGGGTTCTCCAGTTTTCAAGCTTTGTGCGAAGGAGGTCAGACATCCATGCATAGCTCCACAGATTTTAGTCAGCAGTAGCTGCTGACTATTTCGGATGGAAGAAAAGAGGGCCCATATAGGGCCCCCAGCATGCTCCCTTCTCACCCGTTGATGGTGTTGTAAGGTTGAGGTACCTATTGCTGGTACGGAGGCTGGAGCCCACATGCTGCTTTCCTTCCACATCCCCCTGGGGGGCTCTGAGGAAGTGGGATCCTGCCGGCCTCAAAGCTCTGACGCCGGGCTCCATCCACAGACCCATTTGAACCTGCTGGATACGGAGCTGGAGTACCGTTCAGGGACATGGCCCTGCACCATTACAGGTACTCTGTGTCCCCGTACACACAGGCACAGCACACTCCAGACTTGCTGGGTGTGCTAGTGCGCCGGGGACAGTAAAGGGTTACAGTCACTGCAGCTTTGCTGAGTGACTGTGTATTGGGAACTACCGCGCCGGACGCTCCGGGAGCGGCGGCGCGGCTGGGACTTGTAGTTCGCCGGGGACTGGGCGCCGACCGCGCTTTTACGGCGGCGGCGCTTATAAATCCAGTCCCCGGCTTCTGCGGCCTAGTGCCGCTTCGTTCCCGCCCCCTCCCTGTCACTCAGGGAAGGGGACAGACGCTGAGCAATCAGCAGCGCCGAGGGCTGGAGCCTTATTTACATGCTCCAGCCCTCTCACTGCACACTGTCGGACGCCGGATTCCCGCTCTGACTTGGGGCACGCCCACGGCCCGCCCCTCCTCACACGAGCTGGGGAAGACGCCGGCAGCCATTACTGCAGTCCGAGCTCGGACTTTCGGCAACCAGGCAGGACGGTGGCGACCATACACCCGCTTATAGGCGGGCGGTAAGCGGCACACATAGTGCTGACCCCAATATATACTGCAGTGTGTACATGTGTATTTTAACTGCATAGGTCGCTATATGCCCGCTTGGAGAGCGACACATCAGCAGCAGGAAAGCAGGTGTGCTAAGGCACAGGCTTTCTAGGCTGCTTGTATTGCACGTACTGAAGTGTTCATTTGTGTTTATGCTTGTATGCTATACACTGCACTGTACAGTCGCTAGTCTTAGCTATATTCTCCTGGAATGGCTAGACTACAGCAGCAGAAAACCAAGGGTGCTGGGGCACAGGTTTTTTTCTATGCTGCTTGTATTGCATGGGCTGCAGTGTGCATTTGTACTTGTGCTTGTATGCTATACATTGCACTGTATGGTCACTCTTCTGGGCTATATTCCCCTAGATGACTAGTCTACAGCAGCAGAAGAGCAGAGGTGCCAGGGCACAGGCTTCTATGCTGCTTGTATTGCTTGTGCTGCAGTGTTCATTTGTACTTTATGCTTGTATGCTATACATTGCACTGTACGGTCACCAATCTTGGCTATATACTTCTAGATGGCTAGTCGGCAGCGGCAAAAAAGCAACACAGATTTTCAGTGCTGTTTTTACTACATGGGATGCTGTTCATGACACCGTCCCATTGTGTGCATGCTCCCCTGTAGCACTTCGTCTGCCGGGGTCTCTAGCACTTCGTCTGCCGGGGTCTCTACTAGTCGTGGCCAAAGAAACCACCTGTCATCCCTGTCCAAGGACAGGGACGGAGTTGCAGTTTCGACAGATATATTGTCATAAGATAGAGACTTGCAGTCCAGACAGGCCATGGGCAATCTTCCTGACCAACCTCATTTGGAACGGGGGGGGTCCCAGGAGGACTCTCTGTATGATAAGGCAGCTCTCCAGGACTTTGATCCTGACATCGCTATCAATCCGGATACACCGGATGGTAACGCCATACGGAATGATCCTATAGCGTCCATCAATGGAAGGTTGGATCTTTCTCCCTCAGCTCCCCCAGTGGAGGAGTCAGCTTCACAGCAGGAGAAGTCCCTTTTCAGTATCTCAAACGGATATTGAGTATTTTTCTGGCCACGCTGACTTCAGAGAAGCAGTCCAGAAACACCACGCTTACCAGATAAGCGTCTTCTCCACACGGCGCCCATGCGCCGTTCCGATGCACTTTTTGTCCTTGTCGCTGGTCCGCGCAAGGGGTTGCAGGCTTCTAAAGCCACCCTGGCTCGATGGATCAAAGAACCAATTCTAGAGGCCTACCGTTCTGCGGGGCTTCCGGTTCCTTCAGGGCTAAAAGCCCACTCAACCAGAGCCGTGGGTGCGTCCTGGGCATTACGACACCAGGCTTCGGCTCAACAAGTGTACCAGGCAGCTACCTGGTCCAGTCTGCACACTTTCACCAAGCATTATCAGGTGCATACCTATGCTTCGGCGGATGCCAGCTTAGGTAGAAGAGTCCTGCAGGCGGCAGTGACACCCCCGTAGGGGAGGGCTGTTTTGCAGCCCTAACATGAGGTATTTCTTTACCCACCCAGGGACAGCTTTTGGACGTCCCAATCGTTTGGGTCTCCCAATAGAGCGCTGAAGAAGAAGGGAATTTTGTTACTTACCGTAAATTCCTTTTCTTCTAGCTCTTATTGGGAGACCCAGCACCCGCCCTGTTGTCCTTCGGGATGTTTTTGTTGTTTGCGGGTACACATGTTGTTCATGTTGAACGGTTTTTCAGTTCTCCGATGTTACTCGGAGTTAATTTGTTTAAACCAGTTATTGGCTTTCCTCCTTCTTGCTTTGGCACTAAAACTGGAGAACCCGTGATACCACGGGGGGGTATAGCCAGAAGGGGAGGGGCCTTGCACTTTTTAGTGTAGTGCTTTGTGTGGCCTCCGGAGGCAGTAGCTATACCCCAATCGTCTGGGTCTCCCAATAAGAGCTAGAAGAAAAGGAATTTACGGTAAGTAACAAAATTCCCTTCTTTAAAAAAAGCAGATCCAGTCTGGAATCTGGTACTCTTATAAGTCTATCGGAACCAGTATCCAGAGATTAAAAATGTTGGTAAAAGGGATAGGGGGGAAGGAGCGGGTGCGGTGTACTCACCGAACCTCCATCATGGCAGCAAGCTACTTCCAGGTCACGCTTTCCCTTCCGGAGCCAACAATCAACCCTCATTCAACATTCACTGCTTTCCCTGCCCACCAGTGTGTATAATTGGTTGCAGTTAGACGCGCCCCCACCCTGAGTGGGAGTGTGTTAGCTGACTGCAACCATTCAAAGGCACCTGGACGACTGGTGGGCGGGTAAAGCAGTGCAACTGTCTGCGGGGGAGTATCGTGGTATAAAAATAAATTAATAAAAGAATCTGTGCAGGGTCCTTGTATTCTGATACCAGCACATATAAAGCCCACACTGCAGCCCCCAGCTGTCTGCCTTTATTCTGGCTGTGTATCAGAATAAGGCCAGAGTCACACACTTGCGCGAGTCTCGCATTGCATCACTTGGCAGCACACACTCTCCTGACAGGAGCGTGCATCTGCATGTAGTTCTATGCAGCTGCATGCTCGTGTTCGGGGGGGTGCAGCTGCCAGGTGATGTGATGCAAGACGAATCATACAGTCTTTGTGAGTGCAACGTAAGGCTCGAGTCACACTTGCGCGAGTCTCGCATCGCATTACCTGGCACGGCCTGATGCTCTCCACACACGAGCATGCAGCTGCATAGAACTACATGCAGCCGACCCGCTCCTGTCAGGAGACTGTGTGACTGTGCTGGGTTATGCGATGCAAGTCCCTTGCAAATGTGACTCCGGCCTAAAAGGACCTGCATGCGTTTTTTTTTTTTTTTTTTAACTTAATTTATATAAATAAAAAAAAAACAACGTGCGGTCGCCCCAATTTTGGTACCAGCCAAGATGAAGCTGACAGCTTGGGCTGTATTCTCAAACTTAGGA
Source organism: Anomaloglossus baeobatrachus (assembly GCF_048569485.1). Taxonomy (NCBI): domain Eukaryota; kingdom Metazoa; phylum Chordata; class Amphibia; order Anura; family Aromobatidae; genus Anomaloglossus; species Anomaloglossus baeobatrachus. The sequence goes on along the minus strand of NC_134356.1, from coordinate 389,516,768 downwards.
GGTCCAGCCTAAAGATATCAGCCACCCGCAATTGTCGCATCTATTAGATGTGACAATCCCAAAGCTTTATCTTGCGCTTCCCTATTGCCCTAGTGCGGTGGCAATCGGGGTAATAAGGAGTTAATGGCAGCCACTAAGTCATGGATTAGTAATGGCAGCGTCAATGACACCCCCCCCATTACTAATCTGTAAGTGACAGTAAATAAACACACTGAAAAAATCTTTTATTTGGAATAAAATACAAAACCCCGTCCTTTTTCACCACTTTATTAACCTCCACACACCCCTGAAGGTCCGACGTAATCCACACGAGGTCCCATGACAATGCAGCTCTGCTACATCTGAATATCACGGAGTGGCCACAGAGCATTATGGCTGCCCGCTGTGAGTGCAGAATGAATAAGCCGCCATGAGCGGTGACTGGATGCAGGGAGACGCGGTCACACAGGCTGGGGTGCGTCTGACTGCAACTAATCACAGACGCCAGGCCGGCCGGTGGGTGGGGAAAGCCGTGCATATGAAATGAGCGGCACAGGGAGGCAGCAGGAGCAGCGTACAGGAGTGCGGTAGCAGCGTACAGCCGGCCGGACCCCCGGTAAGTATGAAGCGCTCGCTTCATTCTTATTTTCTTTATTTTTCCTATATTTTTTTTAAATTCTTTGAAATCCGGATCAAACAGCCGGAATCCCGGGTCCGGCACCCGGGCAACTTTGAAACAGGTCAGGTCAGTCCAGGTCCACTCAGCCCTACCTGTATGTCATCAGAATCTACTATTTGGCCACACGGCAGGGCTGAGAGGAAATGAGTGCTATTTGTCTTTTGGAGCACAGATTTTGCTAATATAGCTTGTGTTTGACAGGTGCAGAGCCCCTAAGGTGCCGGAATAGCAGAAAAACCCCAACGGTGACCCATTTGTAGAAATTCTGCCTCTGGAATAATTTATCTACGGCTGCACTGACTATTCTGTAGCATCCACGCCACGCTCTTTTCATGCCAGTTTAGTGCCCATACATTGTGCTCCCATATATTGTAGCGCCCCTATACATTTTTATACTGATTTTTACTCTGTGGGCCCTCTGCAGCCAGTTTATCTATTCTGTGATTGTGATTATACAACCCCCAACCTGGTGAGCACATCGTTCCATTGTACTCCGTTACCACCCTGTTAAGACCCTATTGCGTTCGTGGCTCTTCCAGTTTTCTTCTCTCTAGAGCGGTCTGCCCTGAAGATTGGGAAATGTCTTAGTGAGTGATACTAGCCTCACACACACGACTATAGTCACCAGCTGTAGAGCTTGTACATACAGTCCGTGTGCGCTACATATGGTTCTTATGTTAACAGCTCGCTCTTCTTTGTTCTTGTAGGGTACTGAATATTTCCTTGTGAAATGGAAAGGATGGCCAGAGTCGCATAACACATGGGAACCCAAGCACAACCTGAGATGTTCATCACGTTTGAAGCAGTTTTACAGCGACCTCTTCAACTATGTATCCCAACTTAAGTCTGGTAAAGCAAATGTGTTTACAAACAGCATTAAATGTTTGGATCATTCGGCTGCCGACTATGTAGTCAAGAAGGCTAAACAACGAATTGCACTCAAGCGATGGGAAGAGGAACTGAACAGAAAGAAAGCCCACGATGGAATGCTGTATGTAGAGAACGATGTGGATCTGGAGGGTCCCCCCAGAGACTTCTATTACATAAATGATTATAAAGCCACTCCTGGGGTCAACACTTTGGAGGAAGCCATTGTTGGTTGTGATTGTACAGATTGCTTTACTGGGAAATGTTGCCCTACTGAAGCAGGGGTTGTTTTTGCATACAATGAACACAAACAGATTAAGATCAAACCTGGACGACCTATTTATGAATGCAACTCTAGGTGTAAATGTAGTCTGGATTGTCCAAATCGTGTTGTACAGAAAGGGCCTCCCTATTCTTTGTGCATCTTTAGGACACACAATGGATGCGGCTGGGGAGTTAAAACACTTCAGAAAATCAAGAAGCACAGCTTTGTCATGGAATATGTTGGCGAGGTATGCTATATAACTACCTTTCAACCTTTTTAGCTATTGTGAATCAGTGCTGAGCCTATAATATTTTGTTTGATAGTATTTTGTATAAGATATTATAAATGCCTGTGTCTATGAAGGGTAACAGTTGGGAACAGCGACAGTCGTGCTGCTAGTCTGAACGGAGTGCTCTCATATTGTATGGAGAGGCAGGTTTCACTGTGTACCATGAGAGAAGCGCAGATTCAGAGCAGTGGGTGTAGACTCTAATGCAGAAAGCACACAGGTGCGCTTATTTCTGCTGAAAAATTACCACCTGTGAGAACGACCGGTAACTTAAGTGACTGTCTCTGCACCATAAAATTAAAAATTTTGTTCTTGAATAGCAGGTAAATTGCATAGTTGCTTATTTTTACAAGCACTTTTCAATTTTGCCCTTTCTTTATCGTTCCTATGAGAGACCCAGACATTGGGTGTATAGCTTCTGCCTCCGGAGGACACACAAAGTACTACACTCAAAAGTGTAGCTCCTCCCTCTGAGCTTATACACCCCCTGGAGATCCAGATCTAACCAGTTTATCGCTTTGTGTTCAGGAGGTCACATCCACACATGCATTCTCATCTGATTTTTTTCATTTTTTGGAAAGAGTTTGAAGAAAAGCGGGTCCAAGCCTGGACCCCCGGCATGTCCCTTCTCACCCCACTGTGTCGGCGGTGCTGTTAAGGTTGATTCCCAGGCTGGAGCCTTACATGCCGTGCTCATTCACCATCCCTCCGGGGCTCTGGCTTGAAGTGGGAGCCAGCACGGTTCTCCATGCTTGGCATGAGACCGGTCTCCATCCGCAGCCCTTTAGGATCCTGCTGGACCGGAGCACTCATCCCCAGGGACTGGCTACCCTGCGTCTCAGCAAGCTAAGTACCTGAGACGTTTATTTGTGGGGGTCCCTTGTACTTTATTGTGGTGGGAGCGTGTGCTGAGTGATTTTTATGACATTTCCGGCGGGTTCTCTGGCTGTCGCCTGAGAACCGCGCCGATGGTGCCTGCGCGCCGGCCGCACCGCTCAAATTTAGGCCCCGGCTTCGCCGGAGGCCTACTTCGGTTTCACTGCCCTCGCATGTCATTCATGCAGAGGGACAGCGCGGCTCCGCCCAGCGGCCGTTCTACAAAGGGGAGAGACACTCCTCACTGAGTACATGTCTCCTCCCCTGTGAATCTCTTTGGCCCTCCAGATCCCGCTCTCAGAGTGAGTCCCGCCCCCTCTCTTCACTCCGGTGGCCATTTTCTCAGCGTTTTCCCTGTGATCACCACTGGTCTGCAGCATCCCTGCTGAGGTGCTTGGGAGTCCGGGCTTCGGGATCTGGAGGGCACACAAACCGCTCCAGCGGTCTGGTAAGCCACAACCTCTGGTTGTGGATCTTCTGTATATACTCTCTGGGGGTCATTCTGGCAGAGCCCTCACTCCAGCAGCATGTCTCACACAAGGAGCAAGGCGCCAAAGCTGGTTTCAGTATGCACTGCATGTAAGCTCCTGCTGCCGGAACCGAGCACCTATCCACATTGTGATGCCTGCTCTAACCTGACGTTGCCTCAGCCTGGAATCGCCCCCCCAGGGGTCTCTCAGGCTGCTCCGGCTCCTGTGGCTGAACCCCCGGCTTGGGTAGAATCCTTAACCAGGTCTATCTCCCAATCTTTTGCTGATTCCATGGGACATCTGTCCAGGACTCTGCTGAGCATACATCAGCCCCCGTCGCAGGGTGCCTCTGCTGCTAGGTCTCTCTCAGGACCGGAGCTCACAGAGGATTCATCATCTGGTCCCAGGCCCCGTCCTTCTAATAAGAGACGCAGGGCCCCCTCTCCTTCGCCCCGCGGCTCGGTTTCAGAAGCTGACTCGCAGGATGAGGAGGATACCTTTACTGGGGGCTCGGAGACTACCTCCATGTGCCCCATTGGTCTGTCCGACAGTGACTCGGATGTTAGTGATTTGATTGCGTCCATTAATTCTGTACTGGATCTCAATCCGCCAGTATCAGAGGAACAACCCTCTCTGGCAGAAAAGCACAAGTTTACCTCGCCTAAGAGGACGAAGAGTGTGTTCTTTAACCACTCCAGTTTTCAGGCCGCTGTGACCAAGCCCAGGGCCTGCCCTGACAAACGCTTTCCAAAGCGTAGTTCTGATGACCGTTTTCCCTTTCCACCTGAGGTGGTCAAGGAGTGGGCTCATTCACCAAAGGTAGACCCCCCGGTGTCTAGACTCTCAGCCCGGACCGTTGTATCAGTGGCTGATGGCACCTCGCTTAAGGATTCCACAGACCGCCAGGTTGACCTTCTGGCCAAATCTGTATTTGAGGTGGCAGGAGCCTCGTTCTCCCCGACTTTTGCAGCAGTGTGGGCTCTCAAAGCCATCTCTGCTTCTCTGGAGGAGATGCAATCCCTTACTAAGGAATCTATGCCTGAGATGGTTGCCTTAACTTCCCAAGCTTCGGCTTTTTCATCCTATGCCATGTCTGCCATGCTGGAGGCTTCTCACCGCACTGCGGTGGCTTCGGCTAATTCCCTCGCTATCCGCAGGACCTTGTGGCTTCGAGAGTGGAAAGCAGATTCTTCTTCTAAGAAGTACCTTGCGGGGCTCCCTTTTGCTGGGTCCCAGCTGTTCGGTGAACAGCTGGATGAAATTATTAAGGAAGCAACTGGCGGGAAGAGTACTTCCATGCCACAAACCAAAACCAGGAAACCTGTCCAGGGTAGGAATCAGTCGAGGTTTCGTTCCTTTCGTTCCTCCAACTGGTCGTCCTCTAAGCCCTCGGCCTCGTCCACTAACACTGCCAAGGACCAAAAATCCAGCTGGCGCACAAAAGCGCGTCCACAGAAGACCGCAGGTGCTGCTGCCACTAAGGCAGCCTCCTCTTGACTATCTGTCCGCGCCAGCAACGTCCTTAGTCGGTGGCAGGCTCTCCCACTTTGGCGACGTGTGGTTTCAACACGTCTCCGATCAGTGGGTGCGGGATATCATCTCCCACGGCTACAGGATAGAATTCTCTTCCAGCCCGCCAAACAGATTTTTTCTGTCAACTCCCCCCTGCTCCAAGGCCGTCGCCTTCTCACAGGCCGTGGCATCCTTGCAGGCCAACGGAGTAATTGTACCGCAAAGTAGAAAAAGTATAGCACTCACCGGTTAAATTGCTGTGCAGAAAAACTGTTTATTTAAACAGCGGAGGTTACATGTGCGGAGAGGGCTGGTGGGGAGAGGGAGTGTGCGCTGTAGCAGACGACGGCCGTTTCGCACCTGTCCGGTGCTTCAGCTGGTCTGATTAGGTATGACATCATATCCTTTTTATCCACATCCAAAAAAAAAAAAAAATATCAGAAATTAGAGTGTGATCCCACTAACAAGTTGAAAGAAAAACTGCGTAGCCTTTTGAATAGGCATATGATGTTGGGTTTCATTACAAAGAATAGAGCGGAAAAGCTTTTTCCTTTATTCCCTACAAAGCCACATTGGTATTTTTTACCAAAGGTGCATAAGTCTGAATTTAGACCTCCGGGGAGACCCATCGTCTCCGGTTCAGGTTCACTCACGGAGCCCCTCTCGGCATACCTTGATTGGTTATTACATCCCCTATTAAAAATAATTCCCTCCTTTGTGAAGGACACAGGGGATCTGGTGACACAATTAAATCATTTTGAATGGCAAGACACTTTTTGCTGGGCGTCATTAGACGTTGAAAGTTTATTTACAAGAATACCACAGCATTTGGGTGTCAATGTCATTATTGATATGCTGAGGGGGCTCGGTGAAGATGATTTACTGATAAATTTTGTAGAAGAGGCTCTGCTCTTTGTGTTGAAAAATAACACCTTTAAATTTGGGCATGTTTGGTACCAGCAAAATAGCGGGGTGGCGATGGGGACTCCTGTGGCTTGCACCTTTGCAAATCTCTTCCTTGCGCATATGGAAGATAATCTCATATACAGTCCTACTAATCCTTTCATAAAACACATAAAGTGTTGGGATGGGGACAGATCTCAATTTGAGTCTTTTGTGGCATACCTGAATGATAATAACTACAATATGCTGTTCACACACCATTTTGGTGATAAAACTATGGAGTTCCTTGACGTTAAATTGACGGCCCAGGAAGGGAGAATTATACGGGAACTTTATAGAAAACCTACTACTGTGAATGCTTTGTTGCATTTTGATAGTGCCCATCCGACTCATGTATTGAGATCTGTTCCCTTTAAAACCGTTTACGTGATTTTTTGCCCCTGCCACTATTTTTACATTGGGAAGACGATACGGCAGCTCTTTGTAAGATTTAGAGAGCATAGGAACTCCATTCATAGTGGAATAGGGGCAACTAGGTTAATCAACCATATAAGAGAATTTCATAATTCTGATTGCAATGTATTATCCTTTGCAGGGATAGAATTGGTTGAGCCTAACGCTAGGGGAGGTGATACGCATAAAATGCTATTAAGAAAAGAGGCTGAATTTATTATGAGATTCAACGCAACAGGCCCTCTAGGGTTAAATGATAAAAATGACCTTAGTGTGTTTCTAGGTTGATTTATGAGGCATTTGGCTTCTTCCATGTATATTTATATATGTTTGCTGAAAATTGTTGCTGAAATTCAAGTATTGTATGTATATTCTTTGTTTTTAACATATGTTTTAATTATTTGACATCAACCACAAAAAAAAAAAAAAAAAAATAAACAGTTTTTCTGCACAGCAATTTAACCGGTGAGTGCTATACTTTTTCTACTTTGCATTGCAAGATTTGTTATCTATTGATATAAGCACCCCGGTGTTTGCTTCCAGCCTCTGAATACAGGACTTTCTTTGTAATGGACAAATAGGCTTGTTGAATACTGAGTAGTGCCCTGGAATTCCTCCCTTTTTCCGGAGTAATTGTACCGGTTCCCGGCCGGGAACGGTTCAGAGGTTTCTACTCAAATCTCTTCCTAGTCCCCAAAAAGGACGGTTCCTTCCGGCCCATCCTGGATCTCAAGCTTCTCAACAAGCATGTTCAGGTGCGGCATTTTCGCATGGAGTCTCTGCGGTCAGTCATTGCATCAATGACCCAAGGGGATTTCCTGGCATCCATCGACATCAGAGATGCCTATCTGCATGTGCCAATTGCAGTTTCTCACCAGCGTTGGCTACGTTTTGCAATCGGAGAGGAACATTTCCAATTTGTGGCTCTCCCCTTCGGGTTAGCCACAGCCCCTCGAGTATTCACCAAGGTCATGGCAGCAGTGGTTGCGGTTCTGCACCTACAGGGGTTGGCAGTGATTCCTTACCTGGACGACCTTCTAGTCAAGGCTTCATCCAGCGCAGACTGTCAGCGGAGTGTCTCGCTCACTCTTGCCACTCTAGCCCAATTCGGGTGGATTGTCAATCTTCCCAAATCCACTCTGACTCCGACCCAGAGTCTCACGTACCTAGGGATGCAGTTCGAGACTCTGCCGGCACTTGTGAAGTTGCCCTCAGTCAAACAGCAGTCCCTCCAACTGGCGGTCCGCGCTCTGCTGAGGCCCCGCCGTTATTCCATCAGGCACCTGATGCAGGTCCTGGGTCAGATGGTGGCGTCAATGGAGGCTGTTCCCTTCGCCCAGTTCCATCTGCGTCCCCTGCAGCTGGACATTCTCCGCTGTTGGGACAAGCGGCCTTCCTCCTTGAACAGGTTAGTGGCTCTGTCGCCACAGACCGGGAGCTCTCTTCAGTGGTGGCTTCGGCCCCTCTCTCTGTCTCAAAGGCGCTCCTTCCTGACCCCGTCCTGGGTGATTCTCACCACGGATGCCAGTCTGTCCGGCTGGGGAGCGGTATGTCTCCACCACCGAGCGCAGGGCACTTGGACTCCGTCCGAGTCAGTCCTCTCGATCAATGTGCTGGAAACCAGAGCTGTGCTTTTAGCTCTCCTAGCCTTTCACCATCTGTTGGCGGGCAAGCACATCCGAGTCCAGTCAGACAACGCGACAGCAGTTGCCTACATCAATCACCAAGGCGGGACACGCAGCCGCCTGGCAATGTTGGAGGTACAACGCATCCTTCAATGGGCGGAGGACTCCAAGTCCACCATATGCGCAGTCCACATCCCAGGCGTTGAAAACTGGGAGGTAGATTATCTCAGCCGTCAAAGCGTGGACGGCGGCGAGTGGTCCCTGCATCCGGCAGTGTTTCAGTCAATCTGCCGCAAGTGGGGCACTCCGGACGTGGACCTAATGGCATACCGTCACAACAACAAGGTTCCGGATGCATTCGCCGCGGACGCTCTGGTCTAAGACTGGTCCCAGTTTCGTCTGTCCTACGTGTTTCCCCCTCTAGCGCTCTTGCCCAGAGTTCTGCGCAAGATCAGACTGGAGGGCCGTCGAGTCATTCTCATTGCTCCGGACTGGCCCAGGCGAGCTTGGTACCCAGACCTGCTTCTTCTGTCCGTAGAGGTGCCGTGGCATCTTCCGGACCGTCCAGACCTTCTCTCACAAGGTCCGTTTTTCCGCCAGAATTCTGCGGCTCTCAGATTGACGGCGTGGCTCTTGAGTCCTGGATCTTGACGACTTCTGGTATCCCTCCTGAAGTCATTTCCACTATGACTCGGGCCCGTAAGTCTTCCTCCGCCAAGATCTATCACAGAACTTGGAAAATTTTCCTGTCCTGGTGTCGCTCTTCCGGCCATCCTCCTTGGCTATTTTCCTTGCCGACCCTTCTGTCCTTTCTACAGTCCGGTCTGCAGCTGGGACTGTCCCTTAACTCTCTTAAGGGACAAGTCTCAGCTCTATCAGTGCTGTTCCAGCGGCGTCTCGCTCGGCTGGCTCAGGTCCGCACCTTCATGCAGGGCGTGTCTGAAATCATTCCGCCTTACCGGCGGCCCTTGGATCCCTGGGACCTTAACTTGGTCCTCACGGTTTTGCAGAAACCCCCCTTTGAGCCTCTTAGGGAGGTTTCTTTGTTTCGTCTTTCACAGGTGGTCTTTCTAGTGGCCATAACTTCCCTCAGGAGAGTCTCTGATTTGGCTGCGCTCTCTTCGGAGTCACTTTTTTGGTTTTTCATCAAGACAAGGTGGTTCTCCGTCCGACTCCGGACTTTCTTCCTAAGGTGGTCTCTCCTTTCCACCTTAACCAGGACATTACCCTACCGTCCTTTTGTCCGGCTCCTGTTCATCGCTTTGAAAAAGCGTTGCATACTTTGGATCTGGTGCGTGCGCTCCGGATCTATATGTCTCGCACCGCTGTTCTTAGGCGGTGCACCTCTCTTTTTGTGCTAACCACAGGTCGGCGCAAGGGCCTCTCTGCTTCTAAGCCGACCTTAGCCCGTTGGATTAGGTCGACCATTTCGGATGCCTACCAGTGTTCTCAGGTGCCTCCCCCGCCGGGGATCAAGGCACACTCGACCAGAGCTGTCGGTGCCTCTTGGGCTTTCAGGCACCAGGCTACGGCTCAACAAGTCTGTCAGGTTGCCACTTGGACTAGCCTGCATACCTTTTCAAAGCACTACCAAGTGCATGCTCATGCTTCGGCAGATGCGAGCTTGGGCAGACGCATCCTTCAGGCGGCTGTCGCCCATTTGTGAAGTTAGGCTCCGCCTACTTCTTAGTTGTTCTGTTTATTTCCCACCTATGGACTGCTTTGAGATGTCCCAATGTCTGGGTCTCCCATAGGAACGATAAAGAAAAAGAGAATTTTATTTACTTACCGTAAATTCTTTTTCTTATAGTTCCGTATTGGGAGACCCAGCACCCTCCCTGTTGCCTGTTGGCACTTTCTTGTTCCGTGTGTTATCACCGGCTGTTGTTGTTGACAGAGTCTCCGGTTGTTCCGGTTCTTGCTCTGTTTTTACTTGTGGGTGGCTATTCTCCTTCAGCTTTTGCACTAAACTGGTTAGATCTGGATCTCCAGGGGGTGTATAAGCTCAGAGGGAGGAGCTACACTTTTGAGTGTAATACTTTGTGTCCTCCGGAGGCAGAAGCTATACACCCAATGTCTGGGTCTCCCAATACGGAACTATAAGAAAAAGAATTTACGGTAAGTAAACAAAATTCTCTTTTTTAACAAGATGAGACGGTCTCTTAATTTTATATTTAAAGGAGTTGTCGCCTACTTTAAAAGTTAATAGGCCATATCAACGTTCAACAGAGGGTGACCTGTAACCGCAGCATTCACATTTCGTCCCATTGGAAAATTTTGGCTTGGGGCAGAATGGGTAGTCTGCACAATTGGTGGCCACTGGCTGGCAGTAGTCATCTGCCTCCCTATGCCACATGTTGATGCCTGTAGATTGGTGTGCCTACAACGCAGTGGTGAATGGGGAGGAGTGGCACAAGTCCAAGAGTTTAGGGTGCTTTACACGCTGCGACATCGCTAACGATATATCGTCGGGGTAACGTCGTTAGTGACGCACATCTGGCGCTGTTAGCGACATCGCAGCGTGTGACACCAAGGATCAATGATCGCAAAAACGTCAAAAATCGATCGTTGACACGTCGCTCCTTTTCATAATATCGTTGGTGGGGCATGCCGTTGGTTGTTCGCCGTTCCTGCGGCGTCACACATTGCTATGTGTGACACCGCAGGAACGACGAACATCTCCTTACCTGCGTCCACCGGCAATGAGGAAGGAAGGAGGTGGGCGGCATGTTACGGTTGCTCATCTCCGCCCCTCCTCTGCTATTGGCCGGCCGCTTAGTGACGTCGCTATGACGCCGAACGTCCCTTGAAGGAGGGATTGTTCGGCGGTCACAGCGACGACACTGAAAAGGTAAGTGTGTGTGACGCTGCCATAGCGATAATGTTCACTACGGCAGCAATCGCCAAATGTCGCACGAACGACGGGGGCGGGTGCTATCGCTCGCAACATGGCTAGCAATCACTAGCCATGTCGCAGAGTGTAAAGCACCCTTTCTTTGTCGCTCCATTGGGAGACCCAGACAATTGGGTGTATAGGCTATGCCTCCGGAGGCCACACAAAGTATTACACTAAAAGTGTAAAGCCCCTCCCCTTCTGCCTATACACCCTCCGTGCTCCCACGGGCTCCTCAGTTTTTATGCTTTGTGCGAAGGAGGCAGACATGCACGCATAGCTCCACAGCTTAGTCAGCAGCAGCTGCTGACTATGTCGGATGGAAGAAAAGAGGGCCCATAACAGGGCCCCCAGCATGCTCCCTTCTCACCCCACTCTTGTCGGCGGTGTTGTTAAGGTTGAGGTATCCATTGCGGGTACGGAGGCTGGAGCCCACATGCTGTTTTCCTTCCCCATCCCCTTTAGGGCTCTGGGTGAAGTGGGATCCTAATCGGTCTCCAGGCACTGAGACCGTGCTCCATCCACAGCTCCTGGGGACTCTGCTGGATAAGGAGCCGAGTATCGTCAGGGACAAGGCCCTGCTACTTTGAGGTACTCTGTGTCCCCGTGGGGACCGCGCACAGAAACACTCCAGCATTGCTGGGTGTGTTAGTGCGCCGGGGACCGCAGCGCTGACCGCGCTTGTGCCATCACACACTGCAGCGTGGCTGGGTGTGTTAGTTTACTGGGGACTACCGCGCTGACCGCCGCTGCCATTTTTACACTGCGGCGCGGCTGGGACTGTTAGTACGCCGGGGACTACCGCGCTGACCGAGCTTATACGCCGGCCGCGCTTATAACTTTAGTCCCCGGCTTTTGCGGCCTAGTCTCATTCTTTCCCGCCCCCAGGCCTGCCAGTCAGGGGAAGGGCGGGACGCTGTACAGGAGTCAGCACTGAGGGCTGGAACATGCTTTGCATACTCCACCCCCCCTCACTGTGCACAGTGGGGCACCAGTTTCCCACACTTTCTAGGGCACGCCCACGGCCCCCTCCTCTCCTCAGGACGCCGGCAGCCATTCCTGTCAGCTCTTCTGACGCTGGAGAGGGGAGACAGGCTCGGGGAGACCCAGGCAGGGATTCTGGTGACCACACAACCGCTTTCAGCGGGCGGTAAGCAGCACCTGAGGTGCTGGCCCCACTTGTGCAGACGTGTACTTATAGATTATATGATTATAGGCTATACTTTACACTGTATGGTGCACGGTTGATTTTTTTTGGCTATATACCCTCCTGGATTGCTCAGGGGAGACAACAGCATGGCGTCCACAAGAAGCAAGGGTGCCAAAACACAGGCTTACTATGCTGCCTGCGCCGCATGTACGGCTATACTACCGGCAGGTTCCACTTACCCTCATTGTGTGCAATGTTCGGCCCCTGTGGCACTTGTTCAGCCGGGGCCTCTGCTAAGGGTGGCCCAGGGGGAACCACCTGCTAACACTGTCCAGGTGACAGGGACGGAGTTTGCAGTTTTTACTGAAAGACTTTCTGAGACTATGGCTAAGATACTAGAAGCCTTGCAGTCCAGACCGGTATCTCAGACCATGGGCACTGTGGAATCATTGCTCCCTGGTTCCCCTCAGTTGGAATAACAATGTCCTCCCGGGGTGTCTCATAGATCCCAGGGTGAGGTCTCTGACACGGACCGCAGCCCCAGACCGCCTAAGCGAGCTCGCTGGGAAATCCCCTCGACATCATCACATTGTTCAGGGTCTCAGCGGGAGGACTCTCTGTATGATGAAGCGGAGGTAGCTGATCAGGATTCTGATCCTGAGGCCGCTCTCAACCTTGATACTCCTGATGGGGACGCCATAGTGAACGATCTTATCGCGTCCATTAATCAAATGTTGGATATTTCCCCCTCAGCTCCTCCAGTAGAGGAGTCAGCTTCTCAGCAGGAGAAATTCCGTTTCAGGTTTCCCAAGCGTACAACGAGTATGTTTCTGGACCACTCTGACTTCAGAGAGGCAGTCCAGAAACACCGAGTTTGTCCAGATAAGCGTTTTTCCAAGCGCCTTAAGGATACGCGTTATCCCTTCCCCCCTGACGTGGTCAAGGGCTGGACTCAGTGTCCCAAGGTGGATCCTCCAATCTCCAGACTGGCGGCTAGATCCATAGTTGCAGTTGAAGATGGGGCTTCACTCAAGGATGCCACTGACAGACAGATGGAGCTCTGGTTGAAATCCATCTATGAAGCTATCGGCGCGTCTTTTGCTCCAGCATTCGCAGCCGTATGGGCACTCCAAGCTATCTCAGCGGGTCAAGCGCAAATTGACGCACTCACACGTACGTCTGCGCCGCAAGTGGCGTCCATAACCTCCCAAACGTCGGCATTTGCGTCCTACGCTATTAATGCTATCCTGGACTCTGCGAGCCGTACAGCGGTTGCAGCCGACAATTCGGTGGCAATACGCAGGGCCTTGTGGCTACGGGAGTGGAAGGCAGATTCGGCTTCCAAAAAGTGCTTAACCGGTTTGCCATTTTCTGGCGACCGTTTGTTTGGTGAGAGATTGGATGAAATCATCAAACAATCCAAGGGAAAGGAAACATCCTTACCCCAGGCCAAACCAAACATACCCCAACAGAGGAGGGGACAGTCGAGGTTTCGGTCCTTTCGGGGTGCGGGCAGGTCCCAATTCTCCTCGTCCAAAAGGCCTCAGAAGGATCAGAGGAACTCCGATTCATGGCGGTCTAAGTCACGCCCAAAAAAGACCGCCGGAGGTGCCGCTACCAAGGCGGCTTCCTCATGACCTACGGCCTCCTCACACCGCATCCTCGGTCGGTTGCAGGCTCTCCCGCTTTTGCGACACCTGGCTGCCACAGGTAAAAGACCGTTGGGTGAGAGACATTCTGTCTCACGGTTACAGGATAGAGTTCAGCTCTCGTCCTCCGACTCGATTCTTCAGAACATCTCCGCCTCCCGAGCGAGCCGACGCTCTTCTGCAGGCGGTGGGCACTCTGAAGGCGGAAGGAGTGGTGGTCCCAGTTCCTCTTCAGCAACAGGGTCACGGTTTTTACTCCAACCTGTTTGTGGTTCCAAAGAAGGACGGGTCTTTCCGTCCTGTCCTGGACCTAAAACTGCTCAACAAACACGTAAAGACCAGGCGGTTCCGGATGGAATCCCTCCGCTCCGTCATCGCCTCAATGTCCCAAGGAGATTTCCTTGCATCGATCGATATCAAAGATGCTTATCTCCACGTACCGATTGCTCCAGAGCATCAGCGCTTCCTGCGCTTCGCCATAGGAGACGAACACCTTCAGTTCGCGGCACTGCCGTTCGGCCTGGCGACAGCCCCACGGGTTTTCACCAAGGTCATGGCTACAGTAGTTGCGGTCCTCCACTCTCAGGGTCACTCGGTGATCCCTTACTTAGACGATCTGCTGGTCAAGGCACCCTCTCAAGAGGCATGCCAACACAGCCTCAACGCTACTCTGGAGACTCTCCAGAGTTTCGGGTGGATCATCAATTTTCCAAAGTCAAATCTGACGCCGGCCCAATCACTAACATATCTTGGCATGGAGTTTCATACTCTCTCAGCGATAGTGAAGCTTCCGCTGAACAAACAGCGTTCACTACAGACAGGGGTGCAATCTCTCCTTCAAGGCCAGTCGCACCCCCTGAGGCGCCTCATGCACTTCTTAGGGAAGATGGTAGCAGCAATGGAGGCAGTTCCTTTTGCGCAGTTTCACCTGCGTCCTCTTCAATGGGACATCCTACGCAAATGGGACAGGAAGCCGACGTCCCTCGACAGGAACGTCTCTCTCTCTCAGGCAACCAAAGCTTCCCTTCGGTGGTGGCTTCTTCCCACTTCATTATCGAAGGGGAAATCCTTCCTACCCCCATCCTGGGCGGTGGTCACGACGGACGCGAGTCTGTCAGGGTGGGGAGCAGTTTTTCTCCACCACAGGGCCCAGGGTACGTGGACTCAGCAAGAGTCCAAACTCCAGATCAATGTTCTGGAGATCAGGGCAGTGTATCTTGCCCTAAAAGCGTTCCAGCAGTGGCTGGAAGGCAAGCAGATCCGAATTCAGTCGGACAACTCCACAGCGGTGGCTTACATCAACCACCAAGGGGGAACACGCAGTCGGCAAGCCTTCCAGGAAGTCCGGCGGATTTTGATGTGGGTGGAAGCCACGGCCTCCACCATCTCCGCAGTTCACATCCCGGGCGTGGAAAACTGGGAAGCAGACTTTCTCAGTCGCCAGGGCATGGACGCAGGGGAATGGTCCCTTCACCCGGACGTGTTTCAGGAGATCTGTTGCCGCTGGGGGATGCCGGACGTCGACCTAATGGCGTCCCGGCACAACAACAAGGTCACGGCATTCATGGCACGATCTCACGATCACAGAGCTCTGGCGGCAGACGCCTTAGTTCAAGATTGGTCGCAGTTTCAACTCCCTTATGTGTTTCCTCCGTTGGCACTGTTGCCCAGAGTGTTACGCAAGATCAGGGCCGACTGCCGCCGCGCCATCCTCGTCGCTCCAGACTGGCCGAGGAGGTCGTGGTACCCGGATCTGTGGCATCTCACGGTCGGCCAACCGTGGGCACTACCAGACCGACCAGACTTGCTGTCTCAAGGGCCGTTTTTCCATCTGAATTCTGCGGCCCTCAACATGACTGTGTGGCCATTGAGTCCTGGATCTTAGCGTCTTCAGGATTATCTCAAGAGGTCATTGCCACTATGAGACAGGCTAGGAAACCAACGTCCGCCAAGATCTACCACAGGACGTGGAAAATATTCCTGTCGTGGTGCTCTGCTCAGGGTTTTTCTCCCTGGCCATTTGCCTTGCCCACTTTTCTGTCCTTTCTTCAATCCGGATTGGAAAAGGGTTTGTCACTCGGCTTCCTTAAGGGACAAGTCTCTGCGCTTTCTGTGTTTTTTCAGAAGCGCCTGGCCAGACTTCCACAGGTACGCACGTTCCTGCAGGGGGTTTGTCACATCGTCCCTCCTTACAAGCGTCCGTTAGAACCCTGGGATCTGAACAGGGTGCTGATGGTTCTTCAGAAACCACCGTTCGAGCCAATGAGGGATATTTCTCTCGCACGCCTTTCGCAGAAAGTGGTTTTCCTAGTAGCAGTCACTTCACTTCGGAGAGTGTCTGAGCTAGCAGCGTTGTCATGCAAAGCCCTTTTCCTGGTGTTTCACCAGGACAAGGTGGTTCTGCGTCCGGTTCCGGAATTTCTCCCTAAGGTGGTATCCCCCTTTCATCTCAATCAGGATATCTCCTTACCCTCTTTTTGTCCTCATCCAGTTCACCAATGTGAAAAGGATTTGCACTTGTTAGATCTGGTGAGAGCACTCAGATTCTACATTTCCCGTACGGCGCCTCTGCGCCGCTCCGATGCACTCTTTGTCCTTGTCGCTGGCCAGCGTAAAGGGACACAAGCTTCCAAATCAACCCTGGCTAGGTGGATAAAGGAACCAATTCTCGAAGCTTATCGTTCCTCGGGGCTTCCGGTTCCCTCAGGGCTGAAGGCCCATTCTACCAGGGCTGTGGGAGCGTCCTGGGCCTTGCGGCACTAGGCTACGGCTCAGCAGGTGTGTCAGGCAGCTACCTGGTCGAGCCTGCACACTTTCACGAAACACTATCAGGTCCATACCTATGCTTCGGCAGATGCCAGCCTAGGTAGGCGAGTCCTTCAGGCGGCGGTTGCACACCTGTAGGACGGAGCCGTTACGGCTCTATTATGCGGTATTATTTACCCACCCAGGGACTGCTTTTGGACGTCCCAATTGTCTGGGTCTCCCAATGGAGCGACAAAGAAGAAGGGAATTTTGTTTACTTACCGTAAATTCCTTTTCTTCTAGCTCCAATTGGGAGACCCAGCACCCGCCCCTGTTTTTTTGTGTACACATGTTGTTCATGTTGAATGGTTTCAGTTCTCCGATATTCCTTCGGATTGAATTTACTTTAAACCAGTTTATAATTTTTTCCTCCTTCTTGCTTTTGCACCAAAACTGAGGAGCCCGTGGGAGCACGGGGGGTGTATAGGCAGAAGGGGAGGGGCTTTACACTTTTAGTGTAATACTTTGTGTGGCCTCCGGAGGCATAGCCTATACACCCAATTGTCTGGGTCTCCCAATTAGAGCTAGAAGAAAAGGAATTTACGGTAAGTAAACAAAATTCCCTTCTTTGAGAAGGCATGTGTTGTATTTCTTTATTATCCCACTTTGGGTCCATTTCCTTTTATTTGACCACTCTTTTAATATACATTATCAGTAACTATTTAATAAAATTGTAGCCTGATTAAATATTCCAAAGATGTTTAAAGGAAATCTGCCATATAAAGAAATAACTCATATTAACCCTTAGATTGGGGGTTACTCTGCAGGTTAATAGCATTCTGAAACTGTGGCACCGCCACACTGAGCCCTGCCGGCATCCTTGTGCTTTCAGTCGTAGGGGTGCAGCCAGCATGGTTTCAGCCACCCTTCAGTACGTAGTGAGCGGCGGCTGTAACTTGGCACTAACTGATGGCAAACTCAGCATTGTATTAGTGTGCAGCTGACTGTGTCAGTGTCAGGGGCGCGGTTACAGCCACTATGCACTGACCAGTAACTGAAACCATGTCTGCCGCGCCCAATGACTGAAAGATCATTATAGAGAGGGGGAGCCAGCACTGCCTATGAATGGCATGCAACAAATACAAAGTGTAAAATTCACAAATTCATTCCGACTGTACTATAATGCAAAATGAGATTTTTTGCAATTGATCAATAATTTGAGCCATCCCTGCCACGTCACGGCAAATCTCAATAGGGGGTCCTACTCTATATTGTATAAATTACTATTGTGCCATACGACCTCCTAAATATTTTAATAAGCAGAACCATATAAAAGCAACACATATACCTGTGACATCTCAGAACTGCTCGTTGCAAAGACAGACATCTGCGAATCAAGGCAGCCCAGGTGCCAGCATATGCAGCAAGGCCACACACACCAGCACAATGTCAGAACTGGCCCTCAGTGTCAGACCAGCAGCCATGGATAAAGGCAGAGCAGGCCCAAGTAAATGGTGCTTAATTAATGATAGGGGGGTCCTACTCTATATTGTATAAATTACTATTGTGCCATACGGCCTCCTAAATATTTTACTAAGCAGAACCATAATGACTGAAAGCCAAAGGCTTCCAGGAGGAGTAAAGTTAATTTCCTCTCGACAGCAGTGGCTGCACGCGTTTTGAAATGCTATTAACCTGCAGATTATCCCCAAATTTGTAGGGTAATAATGTTATTATTATTATTGGGCGGCACGGTGGCTCAGTGGTTAGCACTGCAGTCTTGCAGCGCTGGGGTCCTGGGTTCAAATCCCACCAAGGACACTATCTGCAAGGAGTTTGTATGTTCTCCCCGTATTTGCGTGGGTTTCCTCCGGGTACTCTGATATCCTCCCACACTCCAAAGACATACAGTTAGGGACTCTAGATTGTGAGCCCCAATGGGGACAGTGCTGCCAATGTATGTAAAGCGCTGTGGAATTAATAGCGCTATATAAATGAACAAAATTATTATTAATTATTATTTGACAGGATCCTTGTGATGAATGAACACTATCATGCTCTGATATGGGGTACTCTTTAAAGGGAATCTGTCTGCACGTTTATGCCACCTAATTTGAGGGGCACCATAATGTAGGGGCAGAGACCCGGATTCCAGTGATGTCACTCACTCGGCTCCTTGGTGTAGTTTTGATATCACTGTTAATCAGCAGTAGATTACCATTAGAGGACTACAGGTCCTGCTGTCAGGTAGTCCAGCATATTCATGAGCTCTGTATAACTCTAGATCTGCAGCAGAGAAAACATTTATTTTATCAAAATGACAGCCAATGACAGTAAGTGACACATCGCTGGAATCCGCTTCTCTGTCTCTACATTATGCTACTCTCAGATGAGAAAGCAAAAACCTGCTGACAGATTCCCTTTAAGAGCAGATGCTCTCGAGTCGTAACTCGAGTACCAGAGTTTAATGATAGTCAATGGGCAGCTCAAACATTGACTTCCATTATACTTGAGTTGCGCCCATCGGAGCATCCAACTGCTCGTTACGAGTACTGAGCATGGTAGAGCTCGCTCATCATTGCAGGTTCCATTTTAAATGTAATCTTTCAGAATGATCAACTTTCACAGCCGTTTATATGACGTTGCTATCTTAACCCCTTCACACCCCAGCTGTTGTCACCTTCCTGACCAGACCAATTTTTTTCTATTTTGCCTAGTGTCACTTTGTGAACATAACTCTGGAACACTTCACTATATTCCAGTGATTCTAAGATATTTTGTGTGACATATTATACTTCATGTTAGTGGTAAATTTAGGTCGATATTTTTTATTTGTTAAAATATCAAAATTTTGGTGAAAATGTTGCAATTTTTTATGCCCTTAAACCAGATTATCTCACACAAAAAAGTTAACAAGTAACATTTGCCACATCCGCATCATTTTTGAAACATCTATTTTTTTAAGAAGCTTAAAGGGTTAAATGTTTATCAGCAATTTCTCATTTTTTCAACAAGATTTACAGATGCAATTTTTTTCTGGGACCACATCATATTTGAAGGGATTTTTGAGGCGTCTACATGACAGAAAATGCCCAAAAGTGACACCATTCTAAAAACTGCACCCCTCAAAGTGTTCAAAACCATTCAAGAAGTTCATTAACTCTTCAGGTGCGTCACTAGAATTAAAGGGAACCAGTAACCAGGTTTTTTCCTTATGAGCTGTGGCCACCACCAGTAAGGTCATATATACAATATTCCAGAATGCTGTATATAAGAGCCCAGGCCACTCTGTAGAATGTAAAAATCACTTTATAATACTCACCTAGGGAGCAGTCCGGTCCTATGGGTGTCGCTGCTCTTGATCCTGTGCCTCTTCATCTTGTGTGATTGCCGTCCTCTTGCCCAGCCCCGTGTGCACAACACGTTCTGCATCATTCACACAGATGCCGCCATTGCACTTTTGCGCATGTGCACTTTGATCTGCTCGACTGAGGGCAGCTAAAGTATTGTAATGCGCATGCGATCTTTGACCTTTCAGTTGGCCAGATCAAAGTGTGTATGTGCAGGAGTGGAATGGAGGCCTGTGTGTGGATGACATAGGACACGTCATGCACATGGGGCTGAGCAGGAGGACGGCAATCACTCAAGATGGAGATGAGTATTATAAAGGTGTTTTTTACGTTGTACAGATCAGCCTGGGCTCTTATATACATAATTCTAGAACGCCGTGTATAAGGGCTCATACTGGTGGTGGCCACAGCTCATAAGGGGAAAAACCTGGTGATAGGTTCCTTTAAAACCGTGTAGAAGGAACCTTTGCTTTAGCCCCAAATTTAGCATTTTCAGAGGCGTAACAGGAGAAATTTAACCATACAATTTGTTGTGCAAATTCTTCTGGGTTGGCTAGTATAGCAGATGCCATGGCGTGTTTGCGGAGCCCCTAATGTGCCTAAACTGTATAAACCCCCTACAACTGACCCCATTTTGGAAACTCTAAGGCTAGTTTCACACTTGCGTTGGACGGCTTCCGTAGCATTGCGTTGTGTGACGGATGCAACGGATGCATTGCATATAATGGCACAACGGATGCTACAAATCGTACAAAACAACGGAAAGCTTTTTTTTTTTATTTTTTTTTTTATTTACAATTTTACCGGCAGCAGACTATTGTGAACGATCAGCTGATCGCTCTTAATAGCCGGCGGCCGGTCGTTCAGCTGAGCGCTCTTACTTGCCGGCGGCCAAGCGCTCAGCTGAGCGCGCTCACTTGCTTGCGGCCGAGCATGCCGGCGGGCGGGCGCTCAGCTGAGCGCTCTCACTTGCCAGCGGATGGGCATGCCGGCGGGCGGTCAGCTGAGCGCTGTCACTTGCCAGCGGATGGGCATGCCGGCGGGCGGTCAGCTGAGCGCTGTCACTTGCCGGCGGGCATGCCTGCGGGCGGGGGCTCAGCTAAGTGCTATCACTTGCCGGCGGGCGGGCGCTCAGCTGAACGTTCGGCCACCACGAGACAAAATAAAGTTTGTGATTTAAAAAAAAGAGCATGCGCAGTGAAATCCTGAGGATTCCGCTGCTCAAAACAACGTTACATGCTGCAATCCTCCCGCTGGGCAGAAGCAACGCAGCGTCGCCCAGCAGAAGCAACGCAGGTCCTTTTGGCACAATCAGTCAACCATACAAGTCTATGGGAAACAGCGGAATCCGTTAACGGATTCCGCTGTTTTCCAAAAGGGCGAATTGTAACGGAAGGAAAACAACGCAAGTATGAAAGCAGGGTGGATAAAAATCAATGTTTTTTTTTAAAAAAAATTAAAAAAATCGGATTTTTTTTATTTAAATCGGATTTTTTTTATTTAAATCGGATTTTTTTTAATAAACTGCTTTTTGAGGAAAATATTTTACCATCCAAAGGTTCTTCCATCATGAGATAAAGCTGAGTTGTTTAACTCAGTAGAATAAAGGCTGTATATGTGTAACATTCACAATGCCATGCTCTTCCAGAGGTTTCTGTAGGATTAGTGGGCAGTTTCTCTCCTATATTATCACAGACGCTCGCTTTACTTACGCAGTTCTCAAAACTGAATTTGACTCCGCAGAGGTCCCAGCCTCTTCTTCACGGCAAAAATATTACAACATGAACAGAGTTGAGAAAAAGACCTTAATCCTATTGTTCTACAAACCTATGAAGACAGAATCAACCCCTTCAGTGCCAAGTCCAAGAAGTTAGACAATATGTTTCTGATTGTTTGGAGTGGAATAGATCTGCACAACACAAGAAGAATGTGAATCTAAGTGTGAGGAGGAGGAAGGGCAAGCAGACAAGAAAATGAAAGTGAAACTTTGAGCACAATACTGCAGCATAGCCACAGACAGACAAGTCTGGATCTGTTTGTGTGTACGATCTGAGGTTTATTACATTCTTTCCTTATAATGGCAGCAGGCCGAAAAAGAGACCCAGTTTGGGAATATTTTAATGAAGCTCCTTCGCCTATCGGTAAGGCAGGCATGCGTGCAAAGTGATTCTAAAAATCTTCATCTACTTGCATGTTAAAGTAGCAAGAACTAGTTTAGGTAGAAACTTTGATTTAAATCACTGATTTAAATCAAGCCTTACTGACTAGTGATTTAAATCGTGATTTAAATCAGTTAGATTTAAATCAAATCCACCCTGTATGAAAGTACCCTAAGGAATTTATTTAGAAGTGTGGTGAGCACCTTAAACCCACAGGAACGTCACAGAATTTTATAACATTTGTGTCTTGAAAATGAAAAATACATTGTTCTTACAAAAATGTTGCTTCAACCCCAATTTTTTCAGTTTCACATGGTTAACAGAAAGAAAATGGACCTTACAATTTCTGGTGCAATTTCTGTTGAGTTTAAGGGTATGTGCGCACTAGGCGTTTTTTTCACGCTGCGTTTTTATGTGCGTTTTTGTCTCAAAAAACGCACCCGCGGCTAAAAAAAACGCGACAAAAAACGCATGCGTTTTTGCCGCAATTTGGTGCGTTTTTTGCTGCGTTTTTGCGCACTGCGTTTTTAATCAGTGCACAATGCCATTAAAGATTGTTAATGAAGAAAAAAAAAAAGTCTGATGTAATTTCCTTCTTCAAAATGTTCATTGTATGCAGGAGAGCAGACAGCTGCAAAACTACAAGGCTCAGCATCCTCCATTCACTAGTGTATGCAGGAGAGCAGACAGCAGCTGCAGAACTACAAGGCTCAGCATCCTCCATCCAGGACTGTATGCAGTTTTTTGCCCAAAAAGAAAAAAAAATTACATGGGCTTCGCCATATTTTTGTATGCTAGCCAGGTACAGCAGGCAGGTACGGGCTGCACCCAACCCCCAGCTGCCTATTTGTACCCGGCTGGGAACCAAAAATATAGAGAAGCCCTTTTTTTTTAATAATTTCATGAATTTCATGAAATAATTAAAAAAAAAAAAAAAAATGATGTGGGCTTCGCCTAATTTTTGAGTCCAGCCGGGTACAACTAGGCAGCTGGGGATTGGAATCCACAGTGCAGGGTGCCCAAGATTTCTGGGCACCCCCACTGCGAATTGCAGTCCGCAGCCACCCCAGAAAATGGCGCTTTCATAGAAGCGCCATCTTCTGGCGCTGTATCCAACTCTTCCAGCTGCCCTGATGCCGGGTGGCTAGCTGGGTAATAATGGAGTTAGGGCTAGCTGTATATTATCAGCTGGCCCTAAGCCCGAAATTCATGGTGTCACGCCAATATTAGACATGGCCACCATGAATTTCTAGTAATGATAAAAAAAAAAAAACACACAGAAAAATATTTTTATTAGAAATAAAACACAACACAATTAGTGACTCCATCTTTATTGAAATAAAGAACCCCCCTCCGCAGTAATCCTGGGTCAAGGGTCCCTCGCCGTCCAATCCGGATCCAATATCATCTGATCGGTTTGCTGGAAGGCAAAGCGATCAGATGATGTGTCAGGTTAAACTATGTGAATCACATCACACAGCAGCTGATTGTATAAAAGCCGATTATACAATCAGCTGATGCATCAGTAGAAAAAAAAAAAAAAATACTCCACTTATGTGCTGTGCGGATTACCGGCAGCTCCTGCAGCGATCGATTGGACAGGAGTCTGATCCTGTCCGATCGCTGCAGGAGCTGCCGGTAATCAGCTGATGAAGTCCCCTGACGGCAGGATCAGCTGATAGCCGGCCGGGCGCGAAAAAGCCGGCGAGACTACGATCAGCTGATGCGTCAGGTGACTGCATCAGGTGATCCACCGCCAGGTCCTGCAAGCAAGGTCCTTCCCCGGGGAGACTGCACACAGCCAGAGCGGCGGTACCGAGACAGGGGCTGGGAGCGGGCATGGCACCGGGACCCTGCAGACAGGTGAGTATATATGACATTTTTTTTTTTTCTACTGTTCACTTTTGTTTTCGCCGCTGCCTCCACCTCCCGCCCAGACATGGCGCCGCACGGCAGCATACATGCCCAGGACGGGAGGTGGACGCAGAGGTGACGGTACCGGGAGGATTCATGCTTCTGTGTTTACCAACAGAAGGAATCCTCTTCCTGTACACGTCACTGTAGTACCCACCCATTGCGTTTATAGCTGCGTTTTTAGTCATAGAAACGCGGCTATATGCGTTTTTCATTGTGTTGTTGAACATCTCATTGAACTCAATGGGTGAAGAACGCAGAAATAATTGACATGCTGCATTTTTGTGGTCACCACAAAAACGCAGCTACAAAAAAACGCTGTGTGCGGACAGCACTTATGAAAACCCATAGACATTGCTGGGGAAGCAATGTCACTGCGTTTTCAGCACAAAAACGCCGCTAAAAACGCGGCAAAAATGCCTAGTGCGCACAAGGCCTAAAGGGAACCTGTCAGCAGAATTTTTGCAATAAACCTAAGATTCCCCCTCTGCAGCTCCTGGCTGCATTTCTAGCAAGGTTCCTGTTGTTATTGTGCCCCCTTTGAGACCAAAATAAATGCTGTATAAAGTCTTACCTTTTTCCTATGCAAATCTTTTTTTTATGTACACGGGGGTGGGCTGTCTTGCGTCCGTTAGTCGCCCTCCTGTCGCTTTCGCCGTCCCCCATCGCTCATTTCCATAACTGAGGACGTCGCCCAGTGCTCCCGAGGTCTCGCGCATGGGCCGTGCCACTCTCGCGGGACTGAGCACTGTGCACTGAACTGTATAATATTGGTCTGATTAAATGGAAATAAATTCCACTAAAATTTTGCTTTTGCCCAAAGTTTTTAATTTTCAAAAGGGTAATAGGAGAAAATTAATCATACTATTTTACACAATTTCTTGTGCATACACAAATACCCAATTTGTGGTTGAAAACTGAGGTATAGTGCAAAGGTCAGTAGAGAAGCTCCTCACTCCGCTCAGATTTTGGTGGAATGGTTTGGGCTGCCATGTCCAATTGGCAAAGCCTCTGAGGGCCAGGCCAGCAAAACCTCCCCCAAATAATTGACCCCACATTGCAAACTACACCCCTAAATGAATTCATGTAGGGGTGCAGTAAGCATGTTGACACACATACTTATGTGCCTCTCAGAATCTTACAACATTGGGCAGTGAAGAAAGAATTCAAGTTTTACTTCTAAAATGTTGATTTAGCGCCATGTTTTTAATTTGTACAAGGGCTAATAGGAAAATGTGGACTTCACAGTGTAATTTCTCCTGAGTGCTCCAATACCCAAATGTAATCAGGAAATACTCTTCGGGCACAGTGGAAAGCTCAGAAGGAAAGGAGCGCCATAACATAAAGCAGACTTTGCTGTTATGATTTGCTGGTGCCATGACCCACTGGAAGAGCCCCTATCGTGCCATTTCAACAGATACCACTTTCATTTTACAAGCTTACACCACTCCATGAATTCATTGAGGGGTGCAATGATCATATAACCGACTGTGGCACATGAGGTATCGCTTCAAGTCTGCAACCTTGTGAGTTTTACACGTTCTAATCATATCATTTCTGTATGCAAGGTGTCGATTCGTATTGAATTGATGATGCCCTACAACTTTGTAATTCACTTTTTTTTCTCTATCTCGTTACGTTTTCGAGATAAAAATGCTAACTCCGTTGTTTTCCACAAGGTGGCGCTATAGGTGGTTTCATTGCGTAGCGCATTGATTTACTATACCTAGACACCACTTCTATGCCTATAGCTGCCGCCGTTCTCAAGTTAATGGCGGTGGACAGGATATGGGTGGACACACTATATTTTGATCAAACATTTATGGATGCAGTGATTTCAAATGAGTAGGTGCTTTTTTTTTTTTTTTTCTCTCTTTTCTCACTGCATTCGTTGAGGGAACCTGAACCTATAATATCATCACCTATGTACCGTATTTTTCAGACATTTTTTGCAGGAAAAACACAGCTGCAAAAAACTTGTTTTTATTGTTTTCGATGTTGAAAAGAAAGTCAAAAACGCAGAAAGAATTGACATGCTGCAGATTTTTTTTCTGCAACCAATATGCACGGAAATAATCCTGAATGTGTGCACACACTTCAGGATTCTGATAGACTTTGCTGGCATAAGGATATACTTGCAGATTTGTAAAAATCTGCAAGCAAAAACGCACCGCGTGCACAAAGCCTTAGATGCATCAGATCATAAGACACACTTAGGTTTTAGAGGTGCAAAATAGGGGAACAAAATATTTAATAACATACTGTAATATTTCACCAGTATAAATGTAAACCACTCCAACAACAGAATTAACCACCATTATTACTGGCTTTAAGTACGGAAACTCCTCTAATCATCAGGGAACCCCAAAATCACCACAGTCCACATTTATAAAGCTCCTCAGAATCACGAGTATCCGTTTTTTCTCTGTTCATGGAGGAGCGACCCTGCTCCAGCCCCCTGTGACACTGCTCTGCTGCTACACCTCCACAGCGAGCCAGGGCTACGTCTGGACTATAAGACGTACCTCCCACTTTCCTCCCAAATAGTGCTTCTTGTAGTCTGAAAAATATTGATAGAATTTGTAACGTTAACATGGCTTCTACAGAAAACTCTTTTGTGCCTAGCCTCTTATTACTGCTCCAAAAGCCTCTAGGCACGATTGGGAACTTATTAGGGGAAGCTATCATCAGAAAATGAGCTGCTTTTTAAATGTTATTTTTTTCCAGGTATTTATTAAAAAAATGTTTAACAGTGTGATGTATGCAAGTCCAATTTTGGGCCGTTGATCACTTTGTTCTTCTATAGACAAGCCCCTAACACATGTCTGTTGGATGCTTTCTTATAGAGAGCACAGAACCACACGGTTGAGCGGCGAGAGCCCCTGTGTATGGGAGAGACGGCTGACAGCCATCTAATGTGTATGGCAAACTTAAAGGCATTATCCTTAACCCTAATTGTAATTTTTTATTCATCAATCGTGCTGTTATGTGCCGCTAAATGCACTCTTTATTATACTCATAAATATACTCTTATTATAGTAATATAAACCTTTTATCATGCAGATAGCATCACCTGGGGTCTGCAAGCTGCAGCTCTGATGTTTACATTGATAACCACCTCTCCCCAGGTTTACTGTACTGTATTTCTACAAGTTCCATCATGCATTGCAGTAGCCTATGAGCCAGCACTTGGCACACCCCCTAAATTCTCCACCCTGTATTGCAAAAGATATAGTGAGATACCAAGTGTAAGTGCAGCCAAGGGTAGGTAACAGCCCATCTTTCAATTGCCAGATGGCCAGTACAGCCCTGCAGCTGATTGTTATGCAAATAGTGGTGCTTTTCCTCTGTCCATGTCTGTGAGTGGATTACCTAAACCCTTTCCTTTTGAAATGCAGTTCATATCACTTCACTAGCAAAGGTGTTGGCCCCTACTTTTACTGCTGAAATGGTCAGCTCCGCTTTTGTGAGGCAGACTAATTGTGTCTTCAGGACTTCTGCTCAGGCAGCTGTCATTCACTCCAAAACATCTACATCCACCATCAGGAGTCCAGTAGCAAATTCCTTTCATTTGGTCGGTTTTCTGTTCTGCAAAAGGAAGTATCGAATATAAGAGGAGGAAGAAGAATCTACATACCAATCCAGTACTATGTCATCCCTGCTGAGATGCACTCATAGAAGCTATACATCTAATACAAGTATATTACAAAAGGTATTATTTTGAAGAGCTATGATATATGGCAAGGGGGTGAAAAAGTAATGGAAAACCACTTTAGCTTTCTGTGGTTTCACTAGTCACATGTACAAAACAATGGTCAGACGCTGTCTGCATCTTTTGTAGTGAAGCATTCAATGAGCCTGTGCAAAGTTAATTGTGAAAGGAGGGGTGAGCAGCTCTAGCATCACCTATTGTGAATGGTGGACCCTGTTAGCTGTGTATAACAGGGGTACTGTCAGTGTAATCCTGCCACTGATAATATGGACCCTTGAAAACGTCCTGGAAACAAAGTATGAGGCTAAAAAAGTCACTTTGGACAGTGTGAAAATGACAGATTTTGTTTGTTAATAAAGATTGAGATGAAAAACAAATTCTAACAGAAAAATCCTGATTTTAAACAATGGATCATTTCCCAATAGCTTCACATTTTCCGTCAATAAAACCATATGAGGACTTCTTTTTTTGTGGGACAAGTTGTATTTTTGAACGCCACCATTCATTCTTGCAACATATTGTTCTGGAAAACGGGGGAATCCAAATGCAATGTAATTGCAATTGCACAATGTTTTTTGGGAGTTTAATTTACCATGTTCACTATATGGAAAAACTGACAGGGCATTATGATTTTCCAGGTCGGTATGAGTTCATGGATACAAAACATGTATAGTTTTAATTTTATCTAAGTGGTGAGAAAAAAGCCAGAAATTTTGTCAAAAAAATAGCGGTTTTTTCGCCATTTTCCGAGACTCATAGAGTTCTAATTTTTCGGGATATGGGGCTCAGTGACGTCTTATTTTTTGCATTTTGAGCTGGCGTTTTTAATTGCACCATTTTTGGGTAGATGCAATGTTTTGATCGCCTGTGATTGCATTTTAATGCAATGTTACGGCGACCAAAAAACATAATTTTGCTGTGTGGATTTTTTTTTCTCTTGCTACGCCGTATACCGATCAGATTAATTGATTTTATATTTTGATTAATTAGGCATTTCTGAACTCGGCGATACCAAATATGTGTGTTTTTTATTTACAATGAGGCAAAAAAGGGGGCTGATTTGAACTTTTAGGTTTTTATTTTATATATATATATATATTTTTTTTCTTTAATTTTTTTTATTCATTTTACGATTGCGTACAGTGTCTAATCACTTCTTATCAGAGCAATACTTATAAGGAGAAATGCTGCTCTGCTGGCATTCACATTAAACACGTCATAGCAGCGACAGGAGTCATCATCTGACCCCATGCTGCCATGGCAACCCATTGACACCCCAATGGCGGCAGGGAACGCCATGATCCCTGCCAGACCACTTAAGATCCCACTGTCTGAGTTTGACAGCACAATCTTATGAGTTAAAAGGCATGTGTTAAGCTGGTGTCACACTAAACGACAGCGACAACGACGTCGCTGTTACGTCACCATTTTCGGTGACGTAACAGCGACCTTGTAAGTCGCTGTTATGATCGCTGCTTAGCTGTCAAACACAGCAGAAGCAGCGATCATAAGGTCGCTGTGCTACATGTGCAGAGAGCAGGGAGCCGCGCTTAGCGCTGGCTCCTTGCTCTCCTGCAGCACACATCGGGTTAATTAACCCGATGTGTGCTGCAGCTACATGTCACAGTGCAGAGAGCAGGGAGCCGCGCACACTGCTTAGCGCTGGCTCCTTGCTCTCCTTGCTACAGTATACATCGGGTTAATTACCCGATGCATACTGCAGCCACATGTCACAGTGCAGGAGCCGGCGCTGGCAGCAAGAGCGGAGGCTGGTAACCAGCGTAAACATCGGGTAACCAGGGAAAGGTCTTCCCTTGGTTACCCGATGTTTACGCTGGTTACAGCTTACCGCAGCTGCCAGTGCCGGCTCCTGATCGCTTCATTTCGTCGCTCTCTCGCTGTCACACACAGCGATGTGTGTGTCACAGCGGGAGAGTGACGACCAAAAAATGAAGCTGGACATTCAGCAACGACCGGCGACCTCACAGCAGGGGCCAGGTCGTTGCTGGATGTCACACACAGCGACAGCGACGGGACGTCGCTGCAACGTCACAGAAAATGGTGACGTAGCAGCGACGTCGTCGTCGTTATGTGTGACACCAGCTTTAGCCTCACATATCTGCTGATCAGATCAGCAGACATGAGCTGAGATAACCGTGGGCTTGCCGTGCGAGCCTGTGGTATCTGGACAGACACAGCCAAGGACGTACCAGTACATCCTTGGTCGTGAAGGGGTTAACCACTCTACTGAAATGTTAATATTGCGGACACTTGGTTAGTGTCTGGGAAGGCACTAGAAGCCAACCTCCATGGAAACCTGCTGTAAACTAGGAAAGATAAAAGCTCTCATTGCAGGAAAATGACAGCAGATAAAAAGAAAGTTTGCAATTATTTTTTTCTATGATTAAAGCAATTTAACTTTAACTACCCTTTTAAGATGCTGCTTAATACATTGTATGCAAAGGTATCCATCACGTGTATATTATGAGCTTTTAATTAGTTTTCGTTGCAATATTTATTGACCAGAATGCGTTATTCTCTATAGATGATGGTTATCATGGTTATTTGTCACAACCTGTTTAATGATCACTTCTGCAGCTTTAACAATTTCTCTTTTTAAATCAATCCACTAGTCTAATATTCAAACTCCAATGATTTTAACATTTTCCTGTGTCATTTAGGAAAGCTGTTAATGGCAGTGAAGAAGAAAAACACAAAAAGCCCAATCATTTTGTCACTCACTGATTTACTTTTTTCCCCCATTTTTTTTTTTTCAGGTAATAACAAGTGAAGAGGCCGAGAGAAGAGGTCAGCAGTATGATAGTACAGGAATCACTTACCTCTTTGACTTGGACTATGAATCAGATGAGTTCACAGTCGATGCTGCTCGATATGGGAATGTCTCGCACTTTGTAAACCACAGTGTAAGTAGAAGTGTAATATTTATTTTACTTATTCTGCCATCATGTCCCACAGCACTTTAGGCATTAAAAACCGGAGGAAACACCCACATAAACAAGGGAACATACAAACTTCTTGCAGATGGGATTTGAACCGAAACCCCAACGCCCGGTGCAGAGCCAACTGTCAGTCAGTGCAGAGTGTGCATATAGCCGCCGCTCTGTGATGTGACTAATTGCTCCAGGTATAACTCCAGCTATATGACGAAGAGTCGACGTCTCCCTGGAGCAATAAGTGCCCCTCTTTCAGTACTGTGGCCAGGCAGCTCCATAATGATGTTAAAGGGAACCTGTCACCAGATTTTTCCCTATTAAACTAAATGAATCCCCTTCTGCAGCTCCTGGGCTGCTTTTTATGAAGGTGCACCTTGGCCCTGACTCCCCTTCCAGACCCCAAAAATAACTTTATAAAACTTGGCTGTTAGGTATGCTAATTACCTGTGTGGGCCAGATGGTTGGGCTCATTTTCTGCTCCTGTCCCCCCTCTTGCTGCTGATCGCTGTCCTCCTTTCTTGATTGACGGGATGACGCCTCTGTCGTCATCATCGCATTTTCAAAACTCGCGCCTCTGCAGTTAGGTCGGCTCGCGCAGGCGCAGAGATTATGCTCAGCGCTGTGCATGACCTCACCAGCGCCATTCTCGTACCCGCCCATAATCTCACGCCTGTGTATTTAGCTCACCGGCGCGATCGAGGGCAGCTGTGTTTTCTGCTCTGCCCACGATATGGCAGAACGAACTGCGCCTGCGCGAGCTGTTCTAACTGCAGAGACGTGAGATTTGAAAATGCAATGAGGATGATGACTGAGGCGTCATCACATCAATCAAGAAAGGAGGATGGTGATCAGCGGCAGGAGGGGGGACAGAAACAGAAAATGAGCCCGCCCATCTGGCCCACACAGGTAATTAGCATACCCAACGGCCAAGTTTTATAAAGTCATTTTTGGGGTCTGGAAGGGGAGTCATGGCCAAGGTGCACCTTCATAGAAAGCAGCCCAGGAGCTGCAGAAGGGGATTCTTTTAGTTTAATAGGTAAAAATCTGGTGACCGGTTCCCTTCAATACTATTATGTGCTGGTTAATAGTGTTATCGGACATGACCGGTTCCCTTTAAAGGGAATGTATCGCGTTTTTTTATTTTTGTATTAAAAATAGTGATTATGAAATCAAATATTTTTAATACAAAATGAAAATCGCAGCTTATTTAGTTTTTATGTAATTCTAATTTTACTGGAGGCCATGTTGGATTTGCTGTGTGTGTAACGACAGTTACTTCTTTATGGCAGCCCCTGTGCATAGAGAACAGTGGTCGGGATCCGACCCCATCATTTACGTTACAGTGGGCGTCTGCTGCGATCTGGACGCGCCCCCTGGGCTGTCCAGATCACAGTAGAGGGAGGAGATCAGCGCCATCATTGTGGAGCTCACAGCGTATTGTGTTTGCTCCACTATACCCCTGTCAACCGCCGGGATATGTAAGTACGGGCCGCCTCCCCTCCCCCCGTTACAGTCTCCGCTGACACCCCATCCCTCCGCTCTGCCCCCGCTACTGCTACCGCCGCCCCTCCCCCCCACCGTTACCGTCTCAGATGACACCCCATCCCTCCGCTCTCCTCAGCCACCGCTCTGCCCGCTACTTGTGCGTGGTAGTGTATTATTTCTCTATACTACTTTTTGATGACCCCTGAGGAACCTTCTGTTGGAAGGGGAAACGCGTCGGGTCGATTAGGGGTAGAGGGTTGACAACCTCCTCACTAATATAGGAAGTGGCAGTATATACAGAACTATATCTCAATACAGAACCAACTAACTTAGGGTAAAGTGCTGCCTTTAGGGATCTTGACTGTAGGACCCTTGACTACTGGACTGTTCAGGGATATACTTCCGTACTATGCCTTACTGACATTTGTTCTTGCTCCTAAATAGGGGAAACACATAGGAGTTCAATAATAAGGGGGATATATGTTTTGAATTGTTGTATTGCACTATATGGATATTTCTTCGGCGCTCCATTGGGAGACCCAGACGATTGGGTGTATAGTACTGCCTCCGGAGGCCACACAAAGCATTACACTAAAAAGTGTAAGGCCCCTCCCCTTCTGGCTATACACCCCCAGTGGGATCACTGGCTCACCAGTTTTCTGCTTTGTGCGAAGGAGGTCAGACATCCACGCATAGCTCCACTGTTTAGTCAGCAGCAGCTGCTGACTATGTCGGATGGAAGAAAAGAGGGCCCATACTAGGGCCCCCAGCATGCTCCCTTCTCACCCCACTTTGTCGGCGGTGTTTGTTAAGGTTGAGGTACCCATTGTGGGTACGGAGGCTGGAGCCCACATGCTGTTTTTGTTCCCCATCCCCCTGAGGGGCTCTGAGGAAGTGGGATCTTACCGGCCCCCAAGCCCTGAGGCCGGGCTCCATCCACAGACCCATGGAACCTGCTGGATACGGAGCTGGGTACCGTTCAGGGACAAGGCCCTGCGACATTCAGGTACTCTGTGTCCCAAACAGGCCGCGCACATTCCAGACTTGCTGGGTGTGCTAGTGCGCCGGGGACAGTAGCGCTGCGCGCTGGGGTTACAGTCACTACAGTTTTTCTGAGTGACTTTATGTGTTGGGGACTGCCGCGCCGGCCGCCCCTGGAGCGGCGGCGCGGCTGCGACTTGTAGTGCGCCGGGGACTTAGCGCCGACCGTGCTTTTACGACGGCGTCGCTTATAAATTTAGTCCCCGGCTTCTGCGGCCTAGCTCCGCTTCGTTCCCGCCCCCACCCTGTCAATCAGGGCAAGGGAGAGACGCTGTACGATTAATCAGCGCCGAGGGCTGGAGTCTTATTTACATGCTCCAGCCCTCTCACTGAGCACAGTGGGACGCAGGTTTCCCGCTCTTTGTCTGCACACGCCCAGGGCCCGCCCCTCTCCATAGGACGCCGGCAGCCATTCCTACATGCAGTCTGGCTGGAGAACGGACACAGGCTCTGGGAGACCCAGACAAGGGATTTCTGGCGACCACACACCCGCGTTAAGCGGGCGGTAAGCAGCACTTTAGTGCTGGCCCCACTAGTGCCACAGTGTTATTTTGGTGTACCTTTTTTTCTCTATACCATATATATATGTATATATATATTGCACTGTAAGGTCGCTTCTTGGCTGTATACCCTATCTTGCTCTGAGGAGACGACAACATGTCATCCGCAAAACGCAAGGGTGCCAAGACACAGGCTGTAAGCGCTGCTTGTGCCGCTTGTGGGGCTGATCTACCGGCAGGTTACAATGACCCCCATTGTGTGCAATGTTCGGTCCCTGTGCCACTTCGTCAGCCGGAGTCTATGGTGGTAGTGGCCCAGGCAGAGTCGCCGGTGAACCCTGTCCCGGTGACGGGGACAGAGTTTGCAGTTTTTGCTGACAAGATGTCTGTCACTATGACAAAGATCCTAGAGACCTTGCAGGCCAGGCCAGTTACTCAGACCATGGACACTGCTGCGGCAACGTTCCCCGGTCCCCCTCAGTTGGAGTTAATCCGTGCTTCAAGGGGGTCCCAGGCATCTCAGCCTGACGGCTCTGATTCAGATGACAGTCCCAGGCAGCCTAAGCGTGCTCGCTGGGAGAGACCCTCCACGTCATCACGCGGATCAGGGTCTCAGCGAGAAGAGTCTCTACATGATGAGACAGAGGAGGGTGATCAGGAGTCTAATCCTGAAACCGCTCTCAATCTGGATACTCCTGATGGTGACGCCATGGTAAATGACCTTATAGGGGCCATCAATAGTCTATTGGAAATTTCTCCCCCTGCCCCTTCTGCAGAGGAGGCAGCTGCACAGCAGGAGAAGTTCCATTTCAGGTATCCCAAGCGTAAACTGAGTATTTTTCTGGACCACGCTGACTTCAGAGAATCAGTCCAGAAACACCATGCTTACCTGGACAAGCGTTTCTCCAAACGTCTTAAGGATACACGTTATCCCTTTCCCCCTGACGTGGTCAAACGCTGGACCCAGTGTCCAAAGGTGGACCCCCCAATCTCCAGGCTTGCGGCTAGATCCATAGTTGCAGTGGAGGATGGGGCTTCACTTAAAGATGCCAATGACAGACAGATGGACCTTTGGTTAAAGTCTGTCTATGAAGCTATCGGCGCGTCGTTTGCTCCAGCATTCGCGGCCGTGTGGGCACTCCAAGCTATTTCAGCTGGTCTGGCACAGGTGGACTCTATCATACGTCCAGCAGTGCCGCGAGTAGCGTCCCTAACCTCGCAAATGTCTGCGTTTGCGACTTACGCTATCAACGCTGTCCTGGACTCTACAAGCCGTACCTCAATGGCGTCTGCCAACTCTGTGGTCTTGCGCAGAGCCTTGTGGTTAAAGGAATGGAAAGCGGATTCTGCTTCCAAAAAATGTTTAACCAGCTTGCCACTATCTGTAGATAGACTGTTTGGTGAACAATTGGCTGAAATCATTAAGCAATCCAAGGGTAAAGACTCCTCCTTACCCCAGCCCAGATCAAGCAAACCTCAACAGAGGAAGTGGCAGTCGAGGTTTCGGTCCTTTCGAGGCTCCGGCAAGACCCAATTCTCCTCGTCCAAAGGGACTCAGAAGGAGCAAAGGAGCTCAGATTCCTGGCGGGCTCACTCACGCCCCAAGAAAGCAACCGGAGGAACCGCTTCCAAGGCGGCTGCCTCATGACTTTCGGCCTCATCCCTCCGCATCCTCGGTCGGTGGCAGGCTCTCCCGCTTTTGCGACATTTGGCTGCCACAGGTCAAAGACCGGTGGGTAACAGACATTTTGTCTCACGGGTACAGGATAGAATTCAGTTCTCGTCCTCCGCCTCGGTTCTTCAGAACCTCCCCACATCCCGACCGAGCAGATGCCCTTCTGCAGGCGGTGTGCTCACTAAAAGCAGAAGGAGTGGTGATCCCTGTTCCTCTGCAGGAACAAGGGCAAGGTTTTTACTCCAATCTCTTTGTGGTTCCAAAAAAGGACGGCTCGTTTCGTCCTGTTCTGGACCTAAAGCTGCTCAACAAGCATGTGAACGCCAGGCGGTTCCGGATGGAATCCCTCCGCTCCGTCATTGCCTCAATGTCTCAAGGAGATTTCCTTGCATCAATAGACATCAAAGATGCTTATCTCCACGTGCCGATTGCTACAGAGCACCAACGTTTTCTACGTTTCGTGATAGGAGACGACCATCTCCAGTTCGTAGCTCTCCCATTTGGTCTGGCGACAGCCCCACGGGTTTTCACCAAGGTCATGGCGGCAGTGGTAGCAGTCTTGCATTCTCAGGGACATTCGGTGATCCCTTACTTAGACGATCTACTTGTCAAAGCACCCTCTCAAGAGGCATGCCAACACAGCCTGAATGTTGCGCTGGAGACTCTCCAGACTTTCGGGTGGATCATCAACTTTTCAAAGTCAAACCTGGCACCGACTCAATCACTAACGTATCTTGGCATGGAGTTTCATACTCTCTCAGCGATAGTGAAGCTTCCGCTGGACAAGCAGCGGTCACTACAGACAGGGGTGCAGTCTCTCCTTCAGGGTCAGTCGCACCCCTTAAGGCGCCTCATGCACTTCCTAGGGAAGATGGTGGCAGCAATGGAGGCAGTCCCGTTCGCGCAGTTTCATCTGCGCCCACTTCAATGGGACATTCTCCGCCAATGGGACGGGAAGACAACTTCCCTAGACAGGAAAGTCTCCCTTTCTCAGACGGCCAAGGACTCTCTGCAATGGTGGCTTCTCCCCACCTCATTATCACAGGGAAGATCATTCATGCCCCCATCCTGGGCAGTGGTCACGACAGACGCGAGTCTGTCAGGGTGGGGAGCAGTTTTTCTCCACCACAGGGCTCAAGGGACGTGGACTCAGCAGGAGTCCACCCTTCAGATCAATGTTCTGGAAATCAGGGCAGTGTATCTTGCCCTATTAGCCTTCCAGCAGTGGCTGGAAGGAAAGCAGATCCGAATTCAGTCGGACAACTCCACAGCGGTGGCATACATCAACCACCAAGGAGGGACACGCAGTCGGCAAGCCTTCCAGGAAGTCAGGCGGATTCTGATGTGGGTGGAGGAAAGAACATCCACCATATCAGCAGTTCACATCCCGGGCGTAGAAAACTGGGAAGCAGACTTCCTCAGTCGCCAGGGCATGGACGCAGGGGAATGGTCCCTTCACCCGGACGTGTTTCAGGAAATCTGCCGCCGCTGGGGGGTGCCGGACGTCGACCTAATGGCGTCTCGGCACAACAACAAGGTCCCGACCTTCATAGCGCGGTCTCGCGATCAAAGAGCTCTGGCGGCAGACGCCTTAGTGCAAGATTGGTCGCAGTTCCGGCTCCCTTATGTGTTTCCACCTCTGGCACTCTTGCCCAGAGTGTTACGCAAGATCAGATCCGATTGCGGCCGCGTCATACTCGTCGCCCCAGGCTGGCCGAGGAGGTCGTGGTACCCGGATCTGTGGCATCTCACGGTCGGCCAACCGTGGGCACTACCAGACCGTCCAGACTTACTGTCCCAAGGGCCGTTTTTCCATCGGAATTCTGCGGCCCTGAACCTGACTGTGTGGCCATTGAGTCCTGGATCCTAGCGTCTTCAGGATTACCCCAAGGGGTCGTGGCCACCATGAGACAGGCTAGGAAGTCCACTTCTGCTAAGATCTACCACAGAACGTGGAAGATTTTCTTATCCTGGTGCTCTGCACAAGGAGTATCCCCCTGGCCATTCGCGTTACCTGTCTTTCTTTCCTTCCTGCAATCTGGGTTGGAAAAGGGCTTGTCGCTCGGCTCCCTTAAAGGGCAAGTCTCGGCACTATCCGTGTTTTTTCAGAAGCGTCTAGCACGACTTTCTCAGGTGCGCACGTTCCTGCAGGGGGTTTGTCATATCGTACCTCCGTACAGGCGGCCGTTAGATCCGTGGGATCTAAACAAGGTCCTTGTTGCTCTTCAGAAGCCGCCCTTCGAGCCTCTGAGGGATGTGTCACTTTTTCGACTCTCACAGAAAGTGGCCTTTCTGGTAGCGGTCACGTCTCTTCGGAGAGTGTCTGAACTAGCAGCGCTGTCATCCAAAGCTCCTTTCCTGGTGTTCCACCAGGACAAGGTAGTGCTGCGCCCCATTCAGGAGTTTCTCCCTAAGGTGGTATCCTCTTTTCATCTTAATCAGGATATCTCCTTGCCTTCCTTTTATCCGCATGCAGTTCATCGGTATGAAAAGGATTTACATTTGTTGGATCTGGTGAGAGCACTCAGAATCTACATTTCCCGCACGGCGCCCCTGCGCCGCTCGGATGCTCTTTGTCCTTGTCGCTGGTAAGCGCAAAGGGTCGCAGGCTTCCAAAGCCACCCTGGCTCGATGGATCAAAGAACCAATTCTTGAAGCCTACCGTTCTGCTGGGCTTCCGGTTCCATCAGGGCTGAAGGCCCATTCTACCAGAGCCGTGGGTGCGTCCTGGGCATTACGACACCAGGCTACGGCTCAACAGGTGTGCCAGGCAGCTACCTGGTCGAGTCTGCACACTTTCACCAAACATTATCAGGTGCATACCTACGCTTCGGCGGACGCCAGCCTAGGTAGAAGAGTCCTGCAGGCGGCAGTTGCCTCCCCGTAGGGGAGGGCTGTCTTTGCAGCTCTAACAGGAGGTATTTCTTTACCCACCCAGGGACAGCTTTTGGACGTCCCAATCGTCTGGGTCTCCCAATGGAGCGCCGAAGAAGAAGGGAATTTTGTTACTTACCGTAAATTCCTTTTCTTCTAGCTCCTATTGGGAGACCCAGCACCCGCCCTGTTGTCCTTCGGGATTTTTGGGTTGTTTTTCGGGTACACATGTTGTTCATGTTGAATGGTTTTCAGTTCTCCGATGTTACTTCGGAGTGAATTTGTTTAAACCAGTTATTGGCTTTCCTCCTTCTTGCTTTTGCACTAAAACTGGTGAGCCAGTGATCCCACTGGGGGTGTATAGCCAGAAGGGGAGGGGCCTTACACTTTTTAGTGTAATGCTTTGTGTGGCCTCCGGAGGCAGTACTATACACCCAATCGTCTGGGTCTCCCAATAGGAGCTAGAAGAAAAGGAATTTACGGTAAGTAACAAAATTCCCTTCTTTCTGTACAATGTGGAAGTGTTTTTTTAATAAATTGCTTCTGTTAATAAAATTAATATTTTATAAATTAAGGAGTTTTTAGTCTGTGAACCTGGTGTGTGTGCCACTGCATGTAAGTACCGCCGCTGATACTGTCTGCACGGCTGTGTATCTAATCCTCTCCTGTGTGATACTGTCTGCATGGCTGTGTATCTAATCCTATCCTGTGTGATACTGTCTGCTGAGCTGTGTATCGAATCCTATCCTGTGTGATACTGTCTGCTGAGCTATGTATCTAATCCTATCCTGTGTGATACTGTCTGCACGGCTGTGTATCTAATACTCTCCTGTGTGATACTGTCTGCATGGCTGTGTATCTAATCCTATCGTGTGATACTGTCTGCACGGCTGTGTATCTAATCCTATCCTGTGTGATACTCCTGCTGTCCTTGGTGACACTTTAGACATTTC
Organism: Anomaloglossus baeobatrachus; assembly: GCF_048569485.1. NCBI lineage: Eukaryota > Metazoa > Chordata > Amphibia > Anura > Aromobatidae > Anomaloglossus > Anomaloglossus baeobatrachus. Next base: position 389,477,796 of record NC_134356.1, on the reverse strand, counting down.
TGGTCACCAACAAAATGGCTCCGTACTGTGTCCCTACATGTCATTCCCTGTTATCTGTTGTAAACACTCAGATTAGGAGGGGGGAGGCGTGCCATCACACACAGGAGAGCAGACTCTTACTGCAGTTGTAATGTGAGCTTTTTATACAGTTGAATTTCTGTAGGATTTCAGCAGCTGCTCCCCCTAGTGTTTAACAGTGGAAAATATTAACCCCTTTAACGACCTTTGACGTACTGGGTACGTCATGGTGACATGGTGCTAAACGACCCATGACGTACCCAGTACGTCATGGCGAAATCGCGGTCCCGGAGCCCCGGGGAGTCCAATTTGTTTAATTAAACAGTAGATTCGGGAAGGAGGGGACCTCTGCCTGACCTCAGGAGGGGTGGTGCCTCCTCCCCGAACCTACAGAGGCTGTGATTGGCTGACGAACGCCGCTCAGCCAATTACAGTCACTGTAATGTTCCAGCCATTGAAAATGGCTGGAACATTGAAATCCAGCCCTGATCAGTGCTGCTGTAGCACTGGCCATTGGCTGGAGCTGGGTGATCGGTGCTTCACCCGCCCCCAGCTCTGATTGGAGAGACCGGTCTTGACCGATCTCTCCAGGTGACCTGTGTCCGTCCCTGAGCGTGCCCATCGGTAAGTTGCTGCCCCCGCCGCCCGCCCCTGTCCCTGATCGCCCTGCCAGCCCCGCTGCTGTCTCCTATCGCCCCGCCCGCCACCGCCAGCCCCGCCGCTGTCTCCGATCGCCCCGCCGCTGTCTCCGATCGCCCCGCCAGCCCCAACCCCGCCACTGTCTCCGATCGCCCCACCCGCAACCACCAGCCCCGCGACGGCCCCGATCGCCACCGCCAGCCCCGCCGCTGTCTCCAATCGCCCCGCCGCTGTCTCCGATCGCCCCGCCACCGCCAGCCCCGCCGCGGCTCCGATCGCCACCGCCAGCCTTGCCGCTGTCTCCGATCGCCCCGTCGCTGCTCCCGATCCACCGCTGTCCCCGATCGCCCCGTCGCTGTCCCCGCCGCCACGCTCGCCACTGACCAGCCGACGTCGCACCAACCTTTTTTAGCCGCTGCTGCCCCCGAATCGGCCCCCACTGTTCCTGATCGGCCGCCTCTTCTTTCATCGGCTGCCCCTTCTCCATCGCCACTACACCTCCTCCCCCTCCATGTGCTGCAAGCCACCCTACCCCACATGTGGGGGGAGGGTGGCTTGCAGCACATGTGCTGCAAGACACCCTCCCCCCTCCATGTTCTGGGGGCCACCCTCCCCCCCCCCCCCCCCGGGGCTCCCCTCCTCCATGTGCCATCTCTCTCTCCCATCAGACTCTGCCCCCCTCCCCGATCTGCTGCCTGCTCTCTCCCATCCTCTTCATCTACTGCCCCCTCTCACACTCCTCAATCTGTTGCCTCTTTCATCTGCTGCCTCTTCTGTCTGCTGTGATCCTGCTGCCTAGATCCATCCTGTAAGGTAGGTATCCCCATCTCACCTCCCTCCCCCCCATCCTCCGCAGCTCCTCCATCCGCTGCGCCATTTCCCATCATCTGCTGCGCCCTTTCCCATCCTCTATCCGCTGCGCCCTTTCCCATCCTCTATCCGCTGCGCCATTTCCCATCCTCTGCCGCTCCTCCATCCGCTGCGCCCTTTCTCATCTTCCATCCACTGCGCCCTTTCTCATCTTCCGCCCTCTCGCATCGCAATATCCAGCGCAGTTGCTCGCTTCCAGACTGGAGTGGATGATGCGATGCGAGACTCGTGCATTGCTCTCACGTTTGGCACTGGTCTTAGTGGCAGGCGCTCATAATTTTTTTTTTTTTTTTTACTGATGTCTGTATTTTTTATTTCGCCAAACTAATTTTTTTGTATGGCGGGGGTCTAGTTTCCAAAATGGGATCACATGTGGGGGAGCTCCATTGTGTAGGCACCTCAGGGGGTCTCCAAATGCAACATGGCGTCTGCTAATAATTCCAACCAATTTTACTGTGAAATGGCGCTCCTTCTCTTCTGAGCCCCGCCGTACGCCCAAACAATTGATTTCCACCACATATGAGGTACCTGTGTACTCAGGAGAAATTGCACAATACATTTTATGGTGCATTTTTTCCTGATACCCTTGTGAAAAAAAAGCTACCTGTTTGAAAAAACAATTTTGTGGTAAAAATATAAAATATTTTCACGGCTGAACATTACAAACGTTTGTGAAGCCTCCAGGGGTTCAAAGTGCTCACTAAACAGCTAGATAAATTCCATGAGGGGTCTAGTTTCCAAAATGGGGTCAATTGTGGGGGAGCTCCATTGTTTAGGCACTTCAGGGGGGTCTCCAAACGCAACATGGCGTCTGCTAATAATTCCAACCAATTTTGCTGTGAAATGGCGCTCCTTGCCTTCCGAGTCCTGCCGTGTGCCCAAACATTTGATTTCCACCACATATGAGGTATCTGCGTACTCAGGAGAAAATGCACAATACATTTTATGGTGCATTTTTTCCTGATACCCTTGTGATAAAAAAAGCTACCTGGTTGAAGCAACAGTTTTGTGGTAAAAATAATTTTTTCTCTTTTCACGGCTCAACGTTATAAACTTCTGTGAAGCCCCCAGGGGTTCAAAGTGCACATCAAACATCTAGAAAAAATATTTGAGGGCTCTAGTTTCCAAAATGGGGTCACTTATGGGGGAGCTCCATTGTTTAGGCACCTGAGTGAGTCTTCAAACCCGACATGGCGTCCGCTAATGAGTGCAGCTAATTTTGCACTCAAAAATTCAAATGGCTCTCCTTGCCTTCCGAGTCCTGCCGTGTGCCCAAACATTTGATTTCCACCACATATGAGGTATCTGCGTACTCAGGAGAAAATGCACGACACATTTTATGATGCATTTTTCCTGATACCCTTGTGAAAATACTAATTTTTATGGCTAAAGTAACATTTTTGTGTTAAAGTAAAATTTTCATTTTTTCTTCTACATTGCTTTGGTTGCTGTGAAGCTCCTAAAGGGTTAATAAACTTCTTGGATGTGGTTTTGAGCAGAGTGAGGGGTGCAGATTTTAGATTGGGGTCACTTTGGGGTATTTTCTGTCGCCTAGCTTTCTCAAATCACTCCAAATGTTATGTGGTACCTAAAAAATTTTTTTTTGGAAATTTTGTTGGAAAAATGAGAAATTGCTGATGAACTTTGAACCCTTCTAACTTCCTAACGGATTTTTTTTTTTTTCTTTCAAAAATTGCGCTGTTGTAAAGCTGACAAGTGGGAAATGTTATTTAGTAACTATTTTGTGTGACATATCTCTCAGATTTATGGGCATAAAATTTCAAATTTTGAAAATTGCGAAATTTTCGCTAAATTTCCGAAATTTTCACAAATAAACGCAAAACATATTGGCCTAAATTTACCACTGACATGAAGTACAATATGTCATGAAAAAACAATGTCAGAATCGCCAGGATCCGTTGAAGTGTTCCAGAGTTATAAACTGTCAAAGTGACACTGGTCAGAATTGCAAAAAATGGCCGGGTCTTTAAGGTGAAAACAGGCTGGGGGCTGAAGGGGTTAAACTTTTTAATTTTTTTTTATATTTTGCTCAATTAAAAAAAAAAATTTAAACAAAATATTACTTTACATTTTTTCAGTTATTGAATTTTTTTTTCTGACGATACATTCCCTTTAATGCGTTCAATCTTTTGTATTCATGGCAGATCTGCCAATTCCAAATGTCTGCCACTCTACCAATGAACAACACATGTACGCATGGCCCAGCATGTATTATAGGGAAGAATAACTGGCCTACAGCTATCTAAGGTGTATTGCCATTTTTACATATGAAAAGTACTGAGCTTATAACTTTGTTATTGCTCATTAACCTTAAAGGGGTTATTTGGGACTCTTATTGTTTTGTGTATGGGGTTAAGAACGATCAGGCAGGTAGATGTGAATTACTTGCCTGGCATTGAATTCTGTTGGCTCAGGGCGGTCATGGACCATTCCTGTGCAGATTACCCTGCTTCTGCTGATGGCACATGGACAGAGCAGCATCTTCTCTTCCGATCTACTCTATTGACGGGGGCATCACTACTGATAGCTGATTTGCAGCGGTCTCCTCGCTGCCTAACTGTGGAGCCGGCTGTCAGTCAGCATGATTTTTGCAGTGACTCCATTAACAGAGCAGACCATAAGATTAAGAGCGGCTTTCTTTAGGAGAGGTGAAAAGACAGGGAATCCATGGCTGACCTGGCAGAGATGGTGCCTGTGCAGAACAAGTAGGTAATTATCTTCTACCTTCAATCAAGGTTTATACCAAACAGGTCAACAATAAACTTTAGGAGATTATTTTGGATCTTAAGTTGTCATCTGGCAAGACTGGGGGGATCGAGCAATACTATCTTTGGACGCTGCTCGAGCATATGATAGTGTGGAGTGGGAATTCCTCTGAAGGCTAATATACAAGACCGCAATAGGGTACATGTAAGGATCAGAGAGCCAAAATAAGGTTTAATGGATATACTGTATATTGGAGATGATGGGACTAGGGTGGGACACATTGCAGGGCGGTCCCTGTTTTCCCCTCCTCTTTGTCATTTGCAGTCATCCATTGGCATGCTTGGTAAGATCTACTAATAGCGTTTCGATGCAGGAGAGTACAGAGAATATTCCTATATGCTGATGAGATGTTAATATATTTGGGGAATGCGCAAAAATGTATGGAACCTGACAGAAACATTATTATAGAATATGAAAAATAGCCTGGTATACTTATTAATTAGTATAAGTCTGTGCTTCTACCTGCCAATGGGAGTTTTGATAAATCCTTTGAGATATATATTAGGTAGTGCAAGAATGTATTGAACATGCATATTAAGTCATCCTCCTTATTGCATTCAATTTGAATCTGAATCCGGAAAAATGCATAACTAAAATTTACCACAAGGTGTAAATTACAAATGTCTGTTATTTGCCAAGGTCATTTAATAAAGATAATACTAATGCCCCAAATTCTGTATATACTTTAAAATCTCTCTGTATGGGTCCCAATGAGGTACTTTGATAAATTTCATGGCTTATTTAGGTCTCTTTGGGGGAAAAAAAAGCAGGCAACAATTATGGAACATTTACAAAAAGACAAATATATTTTCTAGCTGTTCAAACCCAACAATTAAAGGATTGGGGCGAAAAACAACCTTAAACATGGCTGGAAAGCTAATTATTGAGAACACGCCATGGAAAATACCTTATCTATCTATTACAGATACACATATATAACAGTTTGTGTGTGTGTATGTGTGTGTGTATATATATATATATATATATATATAATATATATATACACACACATACACACACATATATATATATATATATTTTGTGTAATGACGACAATTTTTTTATGAAACCATGTGCAATCAAGGAGCTTTTATGGGTAATTTAAGAATAAGTATTGCTTTTTTTTGTTGTTGTGTTTTAAAAAAAAAAAGTTCCCCCTTTCATTCAAATGAAATAAGGCAAAAATTATTTTTTCCCCCAAAAAAGGACATGCAATTTTGCATTATTGAAACGATGATAGTAGTAACTAAGCAACTTTTATTATTCGTTTTTTAACAAATACGGTATAAAACAGTTAATTATAAGTACAATATGTACAAAAGAAGTGTTTAAAAAAATTTTCCCATGAATTTTAGATTCAAAAATTCAATTTTTTTCGATTTCGCATGTAGTTCCTCCATCAGTTTTACAGCACGTTCAGCATTTTGGTTAGATCTGGGAATGTCAATTAATGACTCCTCGACCAACCAGTGCGCCTTCAAACACTTGCCTTCTTGCACTTTGTCTTGGTGAGTCAGGTTAACAGTTCATTGAAGGTTGCTTCGTTGTAGTGTTGTGACTGGAACCAGGCATTTGCCCATTCATAGCAGATGAAGTCGCATGCTATACCGAGGACGTGGCGCCACTCTGGTATTTTTGTATTTCGGTGTGCGTTCAGGAGAAGATGACGCGGAAGAAGAGGTTGGCTTTGGAGTCTCGGGTAAAGATTCAGAGACAGTATCATGTGTGGGTTGCGATTGCGAAGTGTTGGCTTGAGCTTGAAATATTGATAGTCAGATTCGTTTTCTTGGATGAATTAATTCCAAAGGAGCTTGTTTGAGCGTCGAATAACCAACCTTGCCTCCACTCTCAACTTGCCTCAGGTAGAGCTCTTTATCCTCCGAGTTTTTCCATTCTCCATTAACGTTGGTGACATCAAAGAACTGAGAAAGTGTTGCAGTGAATTTATCAGAAGGTTTCTTTTTGTTTTTCTCATTTAGATCAATCAGACGATTGAGTTTCTTTCTGATGAGTGCACTGGATAAAAGTGGGGAAGTCTAGAGTTTCCCTCCAGCGCAATTCTATATCCATTATCATATTTTTTATTCAATCCAGTCGCCATTTCTCGCTGTTGAACAGAAAACTGAAGTTTCCAAGCATTTGGCAGTTCGTTGGCATCCGCATGAGATTGGAGAGCTTTTCAACATATGGAATAATTGGATCCCTTTTCTGTTGAGAATAGGAGGGCAGATTCCTCGTCCAGATAGACCTGTTTGCCTTTATACTGTTGGAATTTCTAGACGAAATTTTCTGAATGACCTGCACTTCTTGATCGTAAAACTTGAAGCTTTGAACTGAAAATGAAAAGATAATACTAAATTAAAAAATATTTTAAAATATTCCAGAATGTTCTAGATGTGAATAAAATACCACTTTGTTACATCTTAGAAAGATATTTGTCTCACTTTCTTTTTATATCTTTCACTGAACTACCAGACCTCCCCTGTACGCACTCTTTCATATCAACATTTACTTTCTTATTTTCTTTCCCAATATTACCTAGAAATCTATAAACATTTACACTATTTATTGCGATAATTTTATCACTTATTCACTTCATATACACTTTTTAAGTTAAAAAAACGTATTCACAGTAAAATTCACTTTCTAGTATCCAAGATGGCTGCCTGACTCCAAATGTACCACATGCTTTTCAATTCTTTCAGCTCTTCTTATAGCACGTTTGTAAGGCAAGATCTAACTTTTAAAGAAAACGTTAAATATAAATTTTTAATGGGTAACAATTAAAAATGTCATTTTTTCACTAGATTATTCTTATTCTAGATGTTCTAACTTATTCCTGAATATTCTTAATCATTCCAGAATCTTCAAAAAATTAAAACACGAAAAATCGTTTTTGTTTTTTTTTAAATTTTCAAATGAAAAAGAGGGGGAACTTTTTTGAATATTTTACAAATTTGATGATACTAATGTCATTTGAATGCAATTGTTCCTCAAATGTAAGGGGTTTCATTTTCGTTTTGTAAAATTTTTAAAATAGTCCTCACACTAATATATATATATATATATATATATATATATATATATATATATATATATATATATATATATATATATATATATATATATATATATAGATTATTATTATTATTATTTGAGACTGGTAAGTGTGAAGAGAGGTTCCTCCTACACTTGCGATAATTAAGGTGTAGGATAGGGGAAAGGCGATAATGGGAATTAGCGGACATACTTGCCTCATTGTGGCCTGAAATAACTAAACTAAGTAATTTTATGTGTTGTGAAAGGAAGGGGCATCAGAATGTTTAAATAGGCGGCTTCCTCAAACATTTTGGGCAAAGTAAGTTAGATTTTAGTTTAGCTTATATCCAATTTTGCAAATATCTCCAATTTAGGCATGCATATAACACATAAAACATGAACGTATATAGTACGGTAACTCTTTTATTGAAGCCAGTTCATCTAGAGAACTAATTTCCACAATTTATAGGTATTTAATAGAACATGGCAAACATTTTCCTCTGTATAGTAAATGGGCTGAAGATGTGGGAGAAATAGGTGATAACCAATAAAACACCATTTTGGAACTTATTCCACAGTTCTCGTTATGTGAAGCACAGAGATCATCCCAATTGTACTTTGCAAATAGGAAATACAGAGATCCCAACACCTTTAATAAAATGGGATTAAGATCAGATAATGCCCAAGGTTTGGAGTAGAAGACAAGCATTGAATGCTTATGCTATGGGAATTTCAGGCTCTTGGGAGTTTTTGGACAGAGATAATTCATAAGACATAATGTTACAGCTAATTCCCACAGTTTGTGTTTTATGGTTGATAAAAAAATGAGATGGACTTTGATCCAATACAAATAGGTAAATCTAGAGTTTTATTTCAGTCAAAAAAGTATTACTTTTAGATGGATTCAGAATTCACCCCCATCAATAGTGTTCATTCTATTTTGAAATTCGACTATCAAACTGGAGAGGTATATGAAAATAAAAAGGCTATTCGTAAATATGAAAAAAATATGGAGTCCTTGGTTGGATTTGCTGGATCTACCTACTGCACTGCTACTCAGGAATAGAACGATGGATATATTATAACCAGTTAAAAAATTAATAGAATTTGTATTTTCCTTTGTATAATATATGAAAGTTGTGTATTTTGGTTTTCTGTTCATGAAAAATGTTTAAGGGCAATAAAAATCCTCTACATGAGCAAAAGGGTAACAATGTTTTGAACTTTTGACTTTCAGGATCTACATTCTCACCATCGACTACAGCTTTGGGCATGGGACTACCTTTATTTTATAGACAGTCATCTTGCCTATCTCATACATTTATTTGACTTGCAAATATTTAGCATATGATTAGTTATGCAGATTCTTGTTGTATCACTGCATTGTTACTGTTTTGCTCGTAAAAATCTAAATTTTAATTATTTTGTTAATCCACCTTTTGGCTTTCAACACTGCCTGAATTCTTAATCAGATTTACGCTTGTATCAACTGAAATCTGATCTCAGGTCTGACATGTTCCAAATGTTGGTGCATAACTGGTCCACTCACTTGGTTATGTATACAGCTTTTTCTTCAACTCTATCCATGAGTGTTTGATTGGGTTGAGGTCTGCGGACTGTGGGGCCAATCCAGTACATTTTATTCATTGTCATTTAACCATGTCTTCAACAATTTCGACATACAGTACAGACCAAAAGTTTGAACACACCTCATTCAAAGAGTTTTCTTTATTTTCATGAAAATTGTAGATTCACATTGAAGGCATCAAAACTATGAATTAAAACATGTGGAATGAAATACTTAACAAAAAATTGTCAAACATCTGAAAATATGTCTTATATTCTAGGTTCTTCAAAGTAGCCATATTTTGCTTTGATTACTGCTTTGCACACTCTTGGCATTCTCTTGATGAACTTCAAGAGGTAGTAACCAGAAATGGTTTTCACTTCACAAGTGTGTCCTGTCAGGTTTAATAAGTGGGATTTCTTGCCTTAGAAATGGGGTTGGGACCATCAGTTGTGTTGTGCAGAAGTCTGGTGGATACACAGCTGATAGTCCTACTGAATAGACTGTTAGCTGCTTTTTTTTCTTGCCAGAATACAAATTCTAAGTAAAGAAAAACGAGTGCCCATCATTACTTTAAGAAATGAAGGTCAGTCAGTCCGAAAAAAATGGAAAACTTTGAAAGTGTCCCCAAGTACAGTGGCAAAAACCATCAAACGCTACAAAGAAACTGGCTCACATGAGGACCGCCCCAGGAAAGGAAGACCAAGAGTCACCTCTTCTGCGGAGGATAAGTTTATCCGAGTCACCAGCCTCAGAAATCGCAAGTTAACAGCAGCTCAGATTAGAGACTAGGTCAATGCCACACAGAGTTCTAGCAGCAGACACCTCTCTAGAACAACTGTTAAGAGGAGACTTTGTGCAGCAGGCCTTTATGGTAAAATAGCTGCTAGGAAACCACTGCTAAGGACAGACAACAAGCAGAAGAGACTTGTTTGGGCTAAAAAAATACAAGGCATGGACATTAGACCAGTGGAAATCTGTGCTTTGGTCTGATGAGTCCAAATTTGAGATCTTTGGATCCAACCACCGTGTCTTTGTGCGACGCAGAAAAGGTGAACAGATGGACTCTACATGCCTGGTTCCCATTGTGAAGCATGGAGGAGGAGGTGTGATGGTGTGGGGGTGCTTTGCTGGTGACACTGTTGGGGATTTATTCAAAATTGAAGGCATACTGAACCAGCATGGCTACCACAGCATCTTGCAGCGGCATGCTATTCCATCCGGTTTGCGTTTAGTTGGACCATCATTTATTTTTCAACATGACAATGACCCCAAACACACCTCCAGGCTGTGTAAGGGCTATTTGACTAAGAAGAAGAGTGATGGGATGCTACGCCAGATGACCTGGCCTCCACAGTCACCAGACCTGAACCCAATCGAGATGGTTTGGGGTGAGCTGGACCGCAGAGTGAAGGCAAAAGGGTCAACAAGTGCTAAGCATCTCTGGGAACTCCTTCAAGGCTGTTGGAAAACCATTTCCGGTGACTACCTCTTGTAGCTCATCAAGAGAATGCCAAGAGTGTGCAAAGCAGTAATCAAAGCAAAAAGGTGGCTACTTTTGAAGAACCTAGAATATAAGACATATTTTCAGTTGTTGCAACCATCAGAGCCTAGTCTGCATATGTAAATGAGATTTTCGCCTCATCACTCTACTGTCCACTTTTCATACTTTTTTTGCAAACTTGAGCCTATGTTTCTTATGATAATGAATTTGAGGCTTCTAAACCTTTTTTGACCATCATTCAAGACTTGTCCATGCAAGCACTTTGTGACACATGTTACACATCTATGATGTCAATATTACGAAGCATACCATATGAGCCACCTCCACTGTCACGTTTATTACTCCAGAACTGATACACCTTGTGATGATCCGACTTGTTAACTCTGTTATTTTGCCTGGACATCTACCTCTTGGCTTTTGAATGGATGTATAGACTTCATTTTATATTTTTCCAACTGTCATGGCACTCTCATGATGCAGTTTTGCAATTTTCATAGCCAAGAGACTGCTATTGATGAGCTAGATTATTCTGTTTCTCTTTCCTTGGGAAATCTTTTTCATAGCTGCTTCTGAATATGAACCAGTAATCTTTCGTTTGGGAATCAAGCTGATAACACACTGAGCTATTAGGAAGTGTGAGAACAGGCTGTAATTTGTAGTGTACAGAAAGTAATTTTTTTCCACCACCACCTGGAGCAAAACATTAACAATGTAGTGACATAAGAATCTGCATAACGAATCATATGCTAGTTGCAAGTGAAATATTTAAGTATGAGATAGCGAAGATGATTGTCTATAAAATGATGGTAGTCTCACGCTTGAAGCTGTAGTGTATGGGGAGATATGGAGTCTGAAAGTGAAAAGTTCAAAACATTGTTACCCTTTTGCTAGTCAGCGTACCTGCCAGTTACTACTTTGCCCCATGCATAAAAATAATTCCTGGATAACCTCCTTAATAAATATATTCTTTTGGGGCTTTTAAAACTTACTGTCCACCTCCTTTGTAATTAAACTACCTCTCAGTATTCAAAAATCCCTCTCCCACCTTTTCACGTCTTGTTTTTATACAGACTTTTTTTTATATATATATTTAAACTTACATAATGTTGTTTGAACCTAGACGTCACAGATCTTTTTTTATTTTGTCTTGCATTTTAGTGTGATCCCAATCTTCAGGTATACAACGTATTTATTGATAACTTAGATGTGCGTCTTCCTCGAATTGCGCTGTTTTCAACAAGATCGATTAAAGCGGGAGAAGAGCTTACGTTTGATTATCAAATGAAAGGTATGAGTTGTAGTTAATGCAATACGCTGCAAAATGTAAGATGGATATACATTACTACGTTACATCAGATGGACCTTTCGTGGTGTTGGAGTCAGCACTGTGTAATTTTGTGCCTCCCTATACTTTTATTGCATATTTAAATGAGATCTCCTCTGTGTAGGCGTTTATCACACACCCCCATCACTAACCTAGCAAATAAAGTTTTGTTTGTTTTTTTTTTTTTAAAAAAAAAAAACTACATAAAAAAACGTTTTTGAATAAACACTCCCCCTCACTCCCTCATTCACCAATTTTATTATTCCGACGAAATCCAAAGAGTAATGTCGCACGAGGTCTATCAATTCCTATGGAACGGCATTCTGAGAACTCTCTCAAAACAATGCTGCTTAGGTCATTGCCGGTCAGTGGCAGTCTGGAATTTCTCAGGAGCAATGATGTCAGTAACTCAGTGACCTCACCACTCGTCAGAAATTTCAGGCTGCTGCTGACTGGCAGTAGCCTATGGAACCTCGTTCTGAGAAAGTTCTCTGAACGAGGCTGCATAAGTCACTCCTGGTCAGCGGTACATACAGAATTTAGAGATTTAGAAAAAGCTAGTGAGAAATTTCGGTCTGATCTATTGAGCCTTGTTCTGAGAACATTCTCAGAATGCAGCTCCATAAGAATAGATGGGCGTTGTAGGACATTACTCTATTGCATTACATCGGAACTTCCAGGATTTCTTTTGAATTAATTGGGAATGTAGGGGAGTGTGTATTCAAAAACTTTTTTTTTTTTTTTTTTAAACTTTGTACTTGTTGGATTAGCACTGAGGGTATGTGATCGGTGTCTATCCATTACTAACCCCTGGGATTCCTGCCAGCTGTCAATTCACCGCTGACATAAACCCAAAAAGTATTACTCTAATTGCCCTCGTACCAGGGTAAATCGGAAAGAGCTGGGAAAAACAAAATTGGTACATCTAATGCTATTTTAGGTTGGCAGGGGTCAAACAATGCTCCTCAGCTGTCTGCTTTACTTTGGCTGGTTATCAAAAATAGGGCGATTTTTTTTCTATTCTTGGTAGCCAGCTAAGGTAAAGCTTCCAAATAAGAAAGCCGCGGAGACACCATCACGTGTTTCTCAATGCTGCCAAGAAACTAGCCAGGTCTTTCACCGGGAAGGAACAACCACGGGAAGGGCAGTCTCCAATCAAGGAGACCACCTATACCAAACATGGTATCCATCCACAGACAGCCGTTTCGGGGTATTTGCCCCTCATCAGTGTGGAGTAGGAATCTGGCTAGTGGGGGCAATGCCTAGTAAAAGACTACTTAAGCAAGCATTGTTGACCTTAGGGAGATCAACATATCCACTGCGGAGACACCATCACGTGTTTCTCAACGCAGTGATTCTAGAGCATTGCCCCCTGGGAAGTATGCAAATAAGAAAGCCGCGGAGACACCATCACGTGTTTCTCAACGCTGCCAAGAAACTAGCCAGGTCTTTCACCGGGAAGGAACTATTTGCATACTTCCCAGGGGGCAATGCTCTAGAATCACTGCGTTGAGAAACACGTGATGGTGTCTCCGCAGTGGATATGTTGATCTCCCTAAGGTCAACAATGCTTGCTTAAGTAGTCTTTTACTAGGCATTGCCCCCACTAGCCAGATTCCTACTCCACACTGATGAGGGGCAAATACCCCGAAACGGCTGTCTGTGGATGGATACCATGTTTGGTATAGGTGGTCTCCTTGATTGGAGACTGCCCTTCCCGTGGTTGTTCCTTCCCGGTGAAAGACCTGGCTAGTTTCTTGGCAGCGTTGAGAAACACGTGATGGTGTCTCCGCGGCTTTCTTAGTTGCATACTTCCCAGGGGGCAATGCTCTAGAATCACTGCATTGAGAAACACGTGATGGTGTCTCCGCAGTGGATATGTTGATCTCCCTAAGGTCAACAATGCTTGCTTAAGGTAAAGGTTGCAGCCTGCAGTTGTCTGCTTTATCTGTACTTATCAAAAATAGGTGGGAGCCCACATAATTTTTTTTTTTTTTTTTGTATATTCCTTATCCACATTTGTTTGCTGGGCAATTGCCCCCATTTTTGCTTCTTTTTGCAGCCCCCTAGCCCTTACTACAACCTTTTTACAGCCATTTAAAAGCACAGAAGTTTGGGTCTCCATCGACTTATATGAGGTCCAGGTTAAGTTCAGGGCTTGAACTGAACCTTTAACTAAAGTCCGGCTGAGCCTGCTCAACCAAGAGCTTCCACGGGTCCGTTCATCTCTACGCATGACGGAAATTATATCACACCTACCAGGAGCGTATATAATTCTAGCATCTTCCGTTTGTACTGTGCACGGCAGCCTCTTCATTGCATACGCAGTGCAAACTGTCGGAAAATTTATTAAAATCACAGACATTGCTTGTTTTTGGCCAGATGGTGTAGATTGTAGAGAAAAGCATCCTGGCTGTACTGACAACCTAACTCACTGGTCACATAAAACGATGTGTTAGGCCAAATTTGGTCTGCAGTCCTAGAGTTTGACACCAGCGCTTTAGACCGTAGTCAAATGGATTTGTAGAGACAACTAGACAAGAATTGATATGTCACAGGTACAAGTGAGAAGATCACATAAGTAAAGTCTGCAACTGAAACCACCAAGGGCTCAGAGGTGCTTAATTGATTTTAAAATCAGTTTAATATAAAAGCAACAAAAAATAAATGTCATTACTTACAGCAAAGATGGAACTGCAGATGTACATTGCCTAGGACAAAAACTACTACTCCAGCAGGATACAGCTAAGCCTCCACTAGGTGGAGGCATCACAGGTGCAGGAGGAGCAAATCACACACCAATTCCAAAATATGGAGGGGGCGATTGCTGGTTGGTAAAGCTGCACTCTGATAATTTGCATAGAGCTCCGGTCACACTTACAGATGCACAGTCACAAGCCCGCAGCCTATTAGGTGACGCCAATACTATTAGATCAAGTGGGCTGCCAAGCTGTACTCTATCTGCGCACCATACAGGGACAGGAACTCTAATATGCAAGGCCTAACAAAAAGGGGCTTGGCATATTAGGCTATGTACCCATGGGAGCTCGTACCTGCGGATATATCCGCAGGTACGGCCGCAGGTTTCTCGCAGCACCTCCCCGGAATATGTATAGCTGCGGGATTCCAGCAGAATTGTTGCGGTAAACTTGCGGCTATTCATGCCATTTACCTGCGGAAGTCCCGGCCTCTGTCTCCATAGTGGAGGGCTGGGATTTCCGCAGGTAAATCCACAGGAATAATTGACATGCAGTTATATGCAGCTGCGGGACATCTGCAGCATATTCCGCAGCCACACATTCCGCAGCATGGACACAGCACTCCCCATGTCCCATAGGATAACATGGGGAGTGTCTGTACTTGCTGAAACCTGCGGATGTATCTAGAAAATCCAGATAAATCCGCAGGTTTTCCGCAGCAAAATCCGCAGGAGCAAGATCCCGTGGGCACATAGCCCTAGAGTTCCTGTCCCCTCCATATTTTGGAAGCGAGTGTGTGATTTGCTCCTCCTGCACCTGTGATGCCTCCACCTAGTGGGGGCTTAGCTGTATCCTTCTGGAGTAGTAGTTTTTGGCCTAGGCAATATACAGCTGCAGTTACATCTTTGCTGTAAGTAATTAATACCAGTTTACTTTAAAAAAAGAAAAAAAACGGAAATGTCTGTACTGTAGAGCCCCTTCCATTGGGGAATAATTTCTGTGCTCTTCTTACAATTATTTACCACCAATCTTTCGATCATTGTATTTTCTCCTTTCAGTCGACAGTTACGATTGTTATTGAAGATATGCTCTTACATTTACCTTTTTTTGGTTATAGGTTCCGGAGACCTGAGCACAGATTCTATTGAGCTGAGCCCAGCTAAGAAGAGGGTGAGGACGGCTTGCAGATGTGGAGCTTCAAGCTGTAGAAGATACCTTTAATGTATTTCATAATGTGTATTTTACTATGCTGTGATGAGTTTTATTTTAAAAGACACAATTTTTGATTTTTATTTCTTTATTTTTAATTTTTTTGGGAGTATAAAGTATGTGTGAGCTTTTAATGTGCAAAATAAACGTAACCGATTTCTTTTTAGTCTGGGATAAACTATAATTGTATATAGAACATTTATAACATTTATTTTTTTAAGAGGCTTCCACATAAAGGTAGTGGCAGCTAGAGTCGTTGATTGGAATGAAGTAAACCCTTCAAGCCAATAGGGTTATATGTTCCAATTTTGGTAAAAGCGGCTTGTAAAGTAAATAGAACATTGTTTTATTAAATATGCTGTCCAGTAATCTGGGTTCAGCAGTAGGAATTGTTATTTAAAATTACCCCAACCATTCTGAAAGTGATGACCCAGCCCAAGCATAAGCTCTTAATATCATCGTCCATTTAACAGGATAGTTGGGGCAATTTGTTGAAAGATACGGGTCTAGTTCTTGAAAATTTCCAAGAAATAGCTGATGTCGCTTTTTGCGACTTGTTAGCTTTAATGTATGTAGACATGGAGTTTTGTTTGTTTTCCTGTTGATTTTACATTGTAAAACTACTTTGAGTTTCATACTTTT
This sequence comes from Anomaloglossus baeobatrachus, assembly GCF_048569485.1. NCBI lineage: Eukaryota > Metazoa > Chordata > Amphibia > Anura > Aromobatidae > Anomaloglossus > Anomaloglossus baeobatrachus. The sequence goes on along the minus strand of NC_134356.1, from coordinate 389,461,498 downwards.
AGCAATATGAGCATTTTTTTTCCTGCTTCAATGTTTGAAGAGCACCTGGTGTAAGGCCATGTGCGCACGTCTGCGTATTGCATGCTTTTACGCTGCGTCTAGCACTGCAGCGTAAACGCATGCGTTCTGCATCCCCAGGAAAGTCTATGTAACTTGTGGAAATTCCATGCACACGTTGCGTTTTAGAACGCAGCGATTTGCATGCTAGATTGTGTGGCCGAATCGCTGCGTTCTAAAAAGCAACATGTCACTTCTTTTGTGCGTTTTGAATGCATTTCCCACTCTATCGCAAAGCAAGCATCTAGAACGCATGAATTCTACATCCATTCCGCATTCAAAATAATTCCAAAACGCAACTTTTCGGCTGCGTTTTGAAACGCACATGCAGTGACAAAACGCTGCAGAATATTTGTCACGCAGAACGCAATGTGCGCATATAGCCTAAGAGTGCATGGTGTTTGTTTTTTTTTGTGGTCTTTGTTTGTAATCTACTCCAAATCTCACCTTGTCCCATCAAGAACCTGAAACAAAACCTCTTCAAAAACACTTTAGGAAACTAATAACTTTAAAATCTTATTTCAGATGAATCTGCTTCAAAATCTGCCTAAGAAAAAGTGCACAAAAAAGTCTAAAGGATGAACACATACCCACTAATATGTAAAAACAACTTGCTGTTCATATGCTCAGACTTCTGAGGGTCTTTTAACATCGTCCATTTTCAAGTCTCCAAACAGCTAGAAGTGACCTGACCATTCTTCAGGCATTTTCCCCCCCTTCTGAAGACACTCCTTATTTCACCATACGGCTCAATGAAAAGGCTCCGACATCTCACGGGTGTCTTTTAGAGTATTTTCCCAGTTTTCTTATTCATTGTTTAATGGAGCAAAAAAAGTAACAAAAAAAAACAAGTAACCGGAAAATGCCAGTACAGCAGACGACCAAAAAATTATGGAAAAACTAAAGGAAAAAAAAAACGTTAGCAGTTTAAAAAGACAGGCAAGTGCTCAGGAAACAAGCAAAAAGATTTTTCAGGACAAAAACTGCTGACATGTCCTGAAATTTCTTCCTTTTAGTAAATTCAGCGTATTTGCTCTCTATAAAAGAAATGTTTCCTGAAGTTTCTAGTGTCCAGGTTTCTGTGACTTCGGTTTAGTCCCCAGAGCAAAGGCTCTATTTTTAGAGAGCTACTATACTCTCTAAAAGTCTGTACTTGCTAAAACCTGCAGTTTTATCTAGAAAATCCAGATAAATCTGCAGGTTTTCCATTGCAAAATCCTCGGGTACAGAGTCCCGTGAGCACATAGCCTAAGGGTGCACACATTCAGTATTTTGGGGAGGGTTTTTTTACCTCAGTGTTTGTAAGTAAAATCAGGAGTGGAACAAATACTGAAGTAAAAACTCACCAAATACTCAATGTGTGAACACTGGCTTACATTATTTACTCCAAACATCTTTCCAGATGCCTGAAGGATCAAACCTAGAGTAAGTTTGTTTCTTTTTATGTCATAAATCAGTAGTACACGTTAAAATAAGCAACTTTGTAATATCTTATCAGAGAAATCTGCTTCTATCTCACCAGAATTGATCAGTCAATATCAAGTCTCAATTCTTTGGTAAAATTACTGAGATGTCAATTGCTTCTGATAAAATTCTACGTGGAACAGAGAAAGGCAGACCTTTGCCTCTAGCTTCCCCCCCGCTCTTCCTCTAGCTTCCCCCATGCTAAGATTTATTTATTTTACTCCCAAACGTGGGAATACAATTGACTTACTGCAAGATTTTTTTGAGGCAAAATTATGGCCCTCACCAATAATGTGTTTTTTCTCTACCTAAACTTTTTCTTTGTATAATTTGCAAATTTTTATCATTCATGGCTTATGGTTACCTTAACTAAGTAAAGTTAATTTATCTGCAGTTTTCAAAGAAATGTAATACACATGTTAAATATTTTTTAAAATGAAAACATTTTTCTAAATACTTTTTATATAGCAAAAAGATATGCCTTATCTACTGCACTCAAGATTTTACACATGGCAACTGCCAGGACATGCAATAGGATGGGCTGTATGAAGCACAAGGCAGACTCACTAAAACTGTCAGGCTGACCTAGATGGATGTTCATTCTAAGTCAGCTAAACAAATGTTTCTTCTTTAGTTTGCTCCGCTTAGTGTCCTGTCAGCTTGACTGAACAGAGACATGTCAGTTCACAATGCTTGATCGACTGCTTCTCTGACCTGTCCTCTGATGTCTAGGACGGGTTGTGATTGATGGTAGTTGCCATCTTGAAATTCTGACAGAGTACAGTAGATAAAGCACACATTTTAGCTATGTAAAGGGATTTAAAAAAAAATGTTTAATATTTAAATATGGGTTTTTTTTTAGTACATTTCTCGGAGAACCCCCCCTTAACCAAGTCTAGCTATTTGATGGTGAAGCCGGAATATTGAGCTTTTATGTAAGAAACATAGTTCTCCAACTCCTAGATATATGTACAGTGGAACCTCACTTAACGAGTAACCCAGTTAGCGAGTATTTTGATTAACGAGCAAAGCTTGCTGCACATTTGTAACTCAGTTTACGAGCAAGCTTTGCTGAACGAGCAAAATACTAACTGCACACACTTCCGGCTCCATACATCCACCGCGCTCTAACCCGCTCTTGCAGTCCACACAAACATGCACAAACACACACATTATGCTCACCTTACCTTCCCTTCCATCGTCAGCCTCATGGTTCTTGTAGTTCGCCGCTACAGGATGTGTATCGGCAACCATTGCGACGAGGGAGGAACTTCCGATGTCAGCCGCTACTCACAGGCAGCGCGCTGGCAAATCAGAGGCAAGCGGCTCCTGCCTTTGACGTCAGCGCTCTGGCAGCAGAAGTTCCTCTCTTGTTGCGATGGTTACCCGATACACATCCTGTACCGGCGAACTGCAAGTTCCAGGAGGCCGGCGATGGAACGGAAAGTGAGGTGAGCATAATATGTGTGTTTGCGTGTGTTTTGTGCATCTGTGGAATGGCACAATAGGGGACCAGGATGGGACATTTAACAAGTTGTGGAACGAATTGTCTGCATTGCAATGATTTCCTAGGGAAATCTTGCTTCGCTGAACGAGTAACTTAGTTAACAAGCACACTCCCAGAACGGATTGTTCTCGTTAACCAAGGTTCCACTGTATAGGGAAACCCCTATAAAGGACCATTTCCCATGTGACAGATTTTCGTTTTTCTCCGTGCATATTTATCACTTGTTTTGGATTATTATCCGCACAACACACATTTTCACTGATATTTTGATTTTGACATTACAGTTTAACTCAAAATATAGAATTTTAAACCAAAATATTGCAATGGGGGTTAAATTGGAGGTGGTTTTTTTAATTGAATTACTTTATTAAGCCTTGGACATCACAGTAAATTGTGTGCGACACAGGTCACATGACCAAGTTTGTTCAATGCTGCTGCTACATCGCAGTGCAATGCACGTGAATGGGGACATATTGCGATCTCCTAGAGTCATGTGACAAGCAAGTGGCAAAAAAATCAGTCTGGTTCAAATTTAGCAACTTGCTTGTCCCAGCTTTCTGGTTCACCTGCATTGTTTTGCAATGTAGTAGCAACAGCATAGAGCGTTATATAGTGGTCGCGTCCTAAGTTGCTCCAGCCTAAAAGTGTAGTACCAGTTATTTGCCATTCTGTATTACCCATAATGTGAGATGTAGGATGAGTCTTTTTTCATTGTAAGCTGTTACTTTGGTTTGAAATTGTCTTCGCCTTCAGCAGATGGAATATTCTAGAAAATTAAAGACCTTTTACATCACTGTTAATGCGGCTTTTTTCTTTTCTTCCTATTGATATTGAATATATTACAGCACTCAGTTTCACTTTCCTGTATGGAGTTCACATGTGATCTTGTTTGGATTCTGGCTGCAGTACCTTACTGTATGTAAGAAAGGCTATGTTTTAGTGTTTTTAAGTTCATTTATTGGTAAAGTATTGGGGCAGATTTACTGCAACTGAATTAATTGTAGGCATAGTAATAGAACAGGCATACTAAATTTCAGTGTGGCTCATGCTAGGTGAACATTTGGCACTGTCAAGTCCTTTATTTATTTTTTTTTTTTTGTGGCACGGCTGCATGTAGGCTGCAGACAGTTTTGATAAGTGTGCCCCAATGCTCTGAAGTTGAAACTCCATGAAAATGTGGAGCACTGTGTTAGGCCAGTTTCACACTTGTGTTTGTGCGGCATTCGTAGCATTGCGTTGTGTGACGGATGTAATGAATGCGTTGCATATAGTGGCACAACTGATGCGATGAAGACTGCAAAACAACGGAATCCGTCGTAGCTTTTTTTTTCAGCAATTTACTCAACTGAGCATGCGCAGTTGTGTAAAAACGGATCCGTCACAGGAATCCGTCAAATGACGGATTCCGCCACCATAGGCTTCCATTCTAAAAATGACGAACGCCAACGGAATCCAGCACACTGCGTTTTTTTGACGCTCTGGGAAGCGCAGAAAAACGCATACTGTGTTCTTTCCGCCCAGTGGATGCAACGCAGCGTCGGCCGGCGGATGCAGCGCAGGACCATCAGTCGCAATGCGTCGTACATACAAGTCTATGGGAAGCAGCGGAATCCGTTAACAGATTGTGCTGTTTTCCAAAACGGCAGATTGTCACTGAAGGAAAAAAACGCAAGTGTGAAAGTACCCTTAAGGGAAATAATTGCAAATAATAATTAAAAAAAATCACCAGAAAAAGCCATTCGGCAACAAGGGTCAAATGGCAAACGCACTCACAGGATGCAGCCGGGTAACACAGCTGCAGAATACTGATAAGACTTACAGCCTACCATTTCATTTGGGGCTTTGGTTGCAGGTATTAAACATGCACACAGATGAGGTTTGAATTTGGTGCCAGTTACACAGGTACAGGCTGCCCAGCACTATATCTAAGTGCGTCCCACAGGACCGACACCCCAAAAGGGAAATAAGTTACTAAGCCTCCTTTACACTGCACATTTGTCATTTTAAATTAAATACATTTCTTGTTTATGCTAGTTTAAAAACAAATCAAAGATCCATGTCATAACTTTATTTTTCTTCTCAAGAAATGCATTTAAACTGTTTCTGGTGGGCATTGAAGGGTTATTCCGAGCTCCACAATCCTCTCTCATACAGTGGGTACAGAAAGTATTCAGATATGCAACAACTGTAGAAAAAGACATGGATCACAAAATTACACTTTGATCTAAAGCTGCTAGGCAAAAATTAAATACCTGAACATGAGGTTCTTGGTTTAACATTCTGATCAGACTGTGTGAAGCCCACTACGAAAAACACCAAGAAAGAGGGGAATACGGGCACTGCTAAGCCATATATATTCAATGGAAAAATCCATAATAAACGAAGCAAGAGTCTCTCTCTCTCTCTATCTATATATAAATAAATATATGCAAAAGTGTAAAGAATTTATTAGACAAAAGCAGAAACCTGAAAACCATTAAAAAATGGGGGGACAAAGAATGATCCACTCATATGCAAAAAGGCACAGAAACCACAATGACCTCACTATGTAATGTGATGAACCAAATACAGTACAGCTCAATAGATTATGTACACAGTATTATATGCAAATACATTGTCACCCAGCAGGTAACTAGCAAAAGAGCAGGTAACTAGCAAAAGTGTGGTACAAATCAAGTAGAGTCAGGATACTAACCAAGCGGTATTTTTAAACCTTAAAGGAGGTATTGTGAATTCGCCTGCCCCACAGGTTACGCCACCATGTGTGTCTTCATCAGGGGATGTCCACTACTACGTCTCAACGAACCTCGGGACCAAGTGGGTCCCTAAAGGGTGCTTTTACGTACACGCTGCAATATCTGTAACGATATGTGCGTCACATCGGTAGTGACGCACATCTGGCGCAGTTACCGACATCGCAGCGTGTAACACAAATGAGCGACTATCAACGAGCACAAAAACGTTAAAAACCATTGCTCGTTGACACGTCGCTCATTTCCTTAATATCGCTGCAGCGACAGGTACGATGTTGTTTCTCGTTCCTGCGGCATCACACATCGCTGTGTGTGACGCTGCTGGAACGACAAACATCTCCTTACCTGCCTCCTCCGGAAAAGGAGGACGGAAGGAGGTGGGCGGCATGTTCTGGCCGCTCATCTCCTCCCCTCCTTTTCTATTGGGCGGCGGTTCAGTGACGCTGCTGTGACGTTGCTGTGATGCTGGACGAACCGCCCCCTTAGAAAAGAGGCAGTTTGCCGGTCACAGCAACGTCGCAGAGCAGGTATGTGCGTGTGATGCTGCCGTAGCGATAATGTTCGCTACGGCAGTGATCACCACATATCGGCCGTACGATGGGGGCGGGTGCTATCGCGCTCGGCATCGCTAGCGATGTCGCAGCGTGTAAAGTACCCTTAAGTGTGCTGGTGCTGTGTGGTGGCTATTGTTGTGGTGGCTTTTTGTCAGTTGGGCCTGGAGCCATGGGGGCATGGTGTTGTGAGGCACCAGGTTACCTGCCCTGCTGGTGCATTGCTGCGGTGGTTGGCGCACATGACGTACCTTCAAGGCATAGGTTAGGCTGCTTGAAGCTGCTTTTGTATGTGGAGGTGATGTGTCCCTCTGCTCCTTTCCAGAGGCAGCCTCTGTCATGTGCGAGCAGAGCGATATCACATCGGACCTTAGTCTCCACCCCCCTTGTGATTATGTGACTGATCAGATTATGACGCTAACGCTGCGAAGCCATGATTTCTTATTAGAGGGATGCGTCTGACGTAATTGGTCACATGACCTCCCGCAGGTCCTTTTATAAGGTACTACAAGGCCAGTCAGACTACCACACACCTCTAAGAAGAAGCGGGCAGCCTGCCCACGAAATAGCTGTCAGGCTCCTTACCTCGGTCCTTCTACACTGCTAACCTTATGTTATTAGGTAAGACAATGCTGCAGATTTTGAATAATGATCTGTATAGCACTCTGAACTGTTCCACATGAACGCTACATTTATGTTTCAAATAGGATTAACTTAGTATACAGGCGACCTCTTGTGGCAACTCCATAGAATTGCACTTCATATGCACAACTGCACTTCATGTCTTTGCCTAATTAGATTAATGGTAATGTCTTTTTGATATAGGTAATTATAATATTCTTAATGGTCTAGCAGTGGTACAGTGCTCAATTTCCGTCCCCTCTTTCAAATCTTGTATTTTGCTATTAAAGATTTCATTATTATCTACGCTTAAATCTTCACTATTTTCTTGTTTGCATTCCATGTTTGAAGAGCGTATTTCCCTGGGTGTTTGCCCTATGATTATGACAGCATGATTACCCAAGGGTAGTAAATTTAAAAGCATTGTTATTTTGGCATATCTGTAAAGTTTAATGTATTGTGAACTGTGCCTTAGGTACACTCTGCTTCATAGTGCAGATGACCGTAAGTGCAGTGACTTCTGATCATGCGCACTGAGACTAAAGCCAGCCTTCAGAGCCGATGAATCTGAGCACCGAATAGCGTTCTGACATGCTGAGAGGGCAGACTAGTCAGGGGAAATAACGCCCTTGTAACTGGTCCCTGCGCTCATTAGCATCTCAAAGGATCTTTAGAAATACTTTTTCTAAGGATCTGTTTGTGCTAGTATATGCTGGGACAGTTGGGGAGGAATTAAATATTTGCACACAGAACCACTTGTGGTTCTGGGTGCATAGGGTACCTGATAGGTTCCCTTTTAAAGTTAGTATGTCTTTGTTCTTCTACATGATGTATTCTCGCCAAATATACAGTAAGGCACAGACTGTCAATTTTCACACTGGTCTTGGAGGGTGCCTGATGCAGTCAGACACTTCTAATTCATTAAGAGGCGCACACCTACACCTCATCATGAATCAGGAGCATCTAATCAGTTGTATACACATCGCCATAAACACTATTCCAGTCAGTGACTGTAGTAAGATTTCTAGTGTACTGAATGCCATACCACATCTGATCCATTTTGGTGGAGAAGGGTGAAATTGTCGTAAAAACACCCAAGAGTCACAAAATTTTTCTGAAACTCTAAGTTGCGCAAAAAGTCTCAGGAAACGGCTCTTTGGTTCTTCTTGCTGGTGTTAGAGTGGGTAGAGTGTGAGAGGTTTCCTAATGAATCAGGAAAGGTGCAATGGGTTGTGCTCCTTGCTACAAGTCTTACTCCAGTAAGGCTGTAAACACATCTATGCGAGTAAAATCGGTCCGAGTTAGCTGAAAAAAACTCGGCTGATTTTAGTTCACGTTAGGTGCAAGTGCGATGCTATTTCTGAATAAATTAATGATTTGGCTAGCGTGTGTAATGCGTGTGTTCCTTTTTTTTCCTCAGCAGCTGTCATCTGCCATTGAGCTCTGCTACATGGCCGCTGACAGCAGACACAGCCAGAGGGATGTAGCAGAGCTGAATAGCCGCTGACAGCAGACACAGACAGAGCCGCACGATCAGAATGAAGTCGGATGAACGTCACCCGACTTCATTGTCATCCTTCGGCTCTGTCTGTGTGGCATGGCCTGATTTCGGTCACCGGTGACCGCAAATCCCCTGAGTTACCGCAGTGAGCCGCGCTATCAGCGGTTCCGTCACTGAGGTTACCCGCGGCCACAGCAGAAGTTTTCATGCTGAGAGCAGTGGCCGCGGGTGACCTGAGTGACGTCATCGCTGATAGCGCGACTCACTTCAGTCGTTGCCGGGAGCTCACAGAGAGCGGTCGTGCTCTGTGACCGCTCTCTGTCAGCTTCTGATGTAGCAGAGCTGACAGCGTCGAGGGACCTCCGTGGATTACGTTGGACAAGGATGTTTTTTTTTGCGTACTTAACCTCATAACGACGGCCGTACGACTTAAAGCAGCGGCAAAACAGGGTACTTATTCTGTTCCGCCGCTTTAAAGCGTCGGGCCAAAAAAACCCTGTAGCGCCCCCCAGCGACCGAAAATCTCGGGGTTTTCAGCTACCGGGGGTAGCTGAGACCCCCCAGATTATGAATCAGGGTGTTTGGTTTTTTTTACCCCGATAATGTGATCGCCAGTATACACCGTATACGGACGATCACATAAAAAAAAAAAATAAATAAATGGCCGTTAAAACTGATTTTTTTTCATCTGACGTGATCAAACATGTCAGATGAGAAAGAAATATAAACCCCTAGTGCCCCCAAAGCCCCCGGTACCAGAGAGTCCCCACCCCTACCCCCCCTCCGGAACAGTCAAAATGGCGCCAAAGCGCACAGAAAACTGCCGCCGCCGCCGGCTCTGCATTCATTTCCCTCCGATCTGAAATGATCAAACATTTCAGATCGCAGGGAAATGTCCTCTCCCTGACCCTCCTCCGGTATACCAGAGCCCTCTGGTCCCCCGGGGCCCCCTCCGGTTCTCCAGAGCCGCCCCCCTTCCCCCCCTCCCGAGCATGCAAGATGGCGGCGCGCAGCGCACAGTAGCGCGCGGCCGCATTCATCCTGCTCTTTCTGCCGCATGTGACACGTCACATGCGACAGAAAAGTTGTCCCCAGGTCCTGCCGTCAGCCCCCGGTCTTCCCTGTTACCTGGCTGCTGCTCTGTCCCCGTGATCACTCCGCCTCCTTCTGGAAAGCTGCCGGCGCATGTGCAGACAGTGGCTGTCAGCTGGCTCCTTTGCAAGCAGGGACGCTGACCTCGCTGCTGCGCTGTGGACCGGGGGAGAGTGAGTGCAGTAATCTGCAGCCACACTCCTCACATGGAGAGCCTGCTGTTCTAGAAAATGAGGGGTACGTTCTGTGAGTGTGCCCCTCATATTCTGGAATGAGGTTACTGCAGGTCACTCTGCCCTAGGTTGGACCCGGGGCAGTGTGAGTGCAGTATTCTCAGATTACTGCACCCACACTGCTCATGGAGAGCTTGTTCTTCCAGAAAATGGGGGATACGTTCCCTGAACATGCCCCCCATATTCTAGAAGGTCCAGAGTCGTCGAGGGACCTCCAAAATGGATTACAGCGACCGGAATTTGTTTATTTTCAATAAATTTGTGAAAAAGGGAATGTTTCGGGGAGTTTTTTTTTCTATTACTGACTGGGTTAGTGATGTCGGGTATCTGTTTAGATGCCGTGACATCGATAACCCCAGGGCTTGATGCCAGGTGACATTACAGCTGGTATCAACCCCGTATATTACCCCGTTTGCCACCGCACCAGGACGCGGGATGAGCTGGGGCGAAGCGCCAGGATTGGCGCTTCAAATGGATGTGCCACTTCTGGGGTGGCTGCGGCCTGCTATTTTTAGGCTGGGAAGAGTCCAATAACCATGGCTCTTCCCACCCTGAGAATACCAGACCCCAGCTTTCCGCTTCACCTTGGCTGGTGATCTAATTTGGGGGGGACCCCACGTTTGTTGTTTTTTTTTTTTTTTTAAAAAAATTGCCTGGGGAGCCCTCCAAATTGATCACCAGCCAAGGTGAAGCTGTCAGCTGTGGTTTGCAGGCTACAGCTGTCTGCTTTACCCTAGCTGGCTATCAAAAATAGGGGGGACCCCACGTAGTTTATTTTAATTAATTTTTTGGGGGGCTAAATACAAGGCTAGGCACCCTTTAGTTCCACATGAAAGGCACTAAAGGGCGCCAGCTTAGAATATGCAGGGGGTGGGACGTTATATTTGTTTGACATCTATCCATTCATCCATTGTAGCATTTTAGGCTGTGTGCCCACAATCAGGGTTTGCAGCGTTTTGGGCGCAGAGTGTTTTCCCTGCAGCCATAGCGCTGCGTTGTGCAGTAGAAGCACAGTGGAAGGATTTTTGGAAATCCCGTGCCCACTGTGCTTCTCTTCTCCGCAGCAGACACTGACCTGTGGTGCAGCTTCCCGAGCCTCAGCATGTCAATTTATGCTGCGGAGACAAGAGTGTTCTCTGCAGGTAGCATAGAGCTCCACAGCAGCCTGAACCCAATTCGTGGGCATGGGCAGCTGCGTTCTCCCGTGGACAACACTCACATCGCTGGAGGAAGGCTGACACAGTATACTAGATGCCGTGTCGCTGGATCATGGCCACATAGCCTAAAAGTGAGACATTTGTTGCTACAGCAACATTTTTGTGAAGTACCTGTGGATTCAAAATGCTTACTATACTCTTGAATGAATAAAATCCAGTTTCCAAAATGGGGTCACTTGGGGGTTTCTGCTGTATAGGTACCCAATGGGCCCTGCAAATGTGACATGGTGCCCGCAATTTATTTCAACTTTTCCAGAATTCAAATGGTGCTTCTTCCATTCCAAGCCCTCCCATTTATCCAAACAGAGGTTTTTGGCCACATGTGGGGTATCCCTGTGCTCATAAGACATTGGATAACAACCTGTTGGGTCCACGGTTTGTTGTTGCCTCTTGAAAAAGTAAGAAATATGATGCTAAAGCAATTTTTTTGTGAAAAAAAAATGAAAATTTTCAATATGGCAACCTAAACTTTATCAAATTCTGTGAAGTACTCTTGGATTAAACTGCTCACTATACACCTAGATAAAAGCCTTGAGGTGTCTTGTTTCCAGAATGGGGTCACTTGTGGGGGACCTTCAATGTTTAGGCACCTTAGGGGCTGTCCAAATGCAACATAGCATCCGCTAATGATTCCAGCCAATTGTGCAGTCAAATGGCGCTCCTTCCCTTCCGAGCCCTGCTGTGCACCCAAACAGTTGATTTTCATCACACATGAGGTATCAGCATACTCAGGAGAAATTGCACAATAAATCTTATGCTGAATTTTTTCCTTTTACGCTTGTAAAAAAAAAAAAAAAAAAAAAAAGCTACCTGGTTAAAGTAACAATTTTGTGGTAAAAATTTATTTTTTTATTTTCGCAGCTCAACATTATAAACTTCTGTGAAGCACCTGAGGATTCAGGGTACTCAAACATCTAGATAAATTCCTTCAGGGGTCTATTTTCCAAAATGGGGCCACATGTTGGGGAGCTTCACTGTATAGGCACCTCAGGGGCTCTCCAAATGCAACATAGCGTCCGCTATTGATTCCAGACAATTTTGCAGTCAAATTGCACTCCTTCCCTTCCGAGCCCTGCCGTGTACCCAAACAGTTGATTTCCACCACATATAAGGTATCACCAAACAATTGTGAAATTGCACAATAAATTTCCTGGTGATTTTTTTCCTGTTACCCTTGTGAAAAAAAAAAGCTACCTGGTTGAAATAATTTTGTGATAAAATTTTATTTTTTTATTTTCATGGCTCAATGTTCTAAAATTCTGTGAAGCACCTGGGGGTTCAGGATACTCACCAAACATCTAGATAAATTCCTTGAGGGGCCTAGTTTCCAAAATGGGGTCACTTGTGCGGGGTTTCTGCTGTTTAGGTACCTTAGGGGACCTCCAAATGCGACATGGTGCCCGCAATCTTTTTCAGCCAAATTTCCTTTCCAAAATTCAAATATTGTTCCTTCCGTTCCAAGCCCTCCCATTTGTCCAAACAAAGGTTTCAGACCACATGTGAGGTATCACCGCGCTCATAAAAAAAGTGGGTAACAAACCTTGAGGTCAAATGTTTGGAATTACCTCTTGAAAAAGTGAGAAAATTGATGCTAAAGCAACATTTTTGAGAAAATAATTAAATTTTTCAATATGACAACGTAACGTTAACAAAATCTGTGACGTACCTGTGGATCCAAAATGCTCACTATTGCTCCTTCTGTTCCGAGCCCTCCCATTTGTCCAAACAGAGGTTTCTGACCACATGTGGGGTATCGGTGCGTTCATAAGAAAGTGGGGAACAAGTTTTGGGGTTGTGTTATTTCTTCTAAAAGTGAATAAATTTGGGTTAGAGCAACATTTTTAGGTAAAATTTAATTTTTGCTTTTTTTCATTCCACATTGCTTTCTTCATCGTTCCTTATGGGAGACCCAGACCATGGGTGTATAGCTACTGCCTCCGGAGGACACACAAAGTACTACACTCAAAAACGTGTAGCTCCTCCCTCCGGGCTATATACACCCCCTGGATGACAATCTAACCAGTTCAATGCTTTGTGTTTCAGGAGGTCACACACACACATGCATTCTCTGATTTTTCATTTTTAAGATTTTGATTTTAAAGATATGGAAGAAAAGCGGGTCCAATCTGGACTCCCGGCATGTCCCTTCACACCCCACTGTGTCGGCGGTGCTGTTAAGGTTGACTTTACAAGGCTGGAGCCTTCTCATGCCGCGCTCCTTCAACATCCTTTTCAGGCTCTGGTTTGAAGTGGGAGCCGTCTCGGTCCTCTCTGCTTGCAGGAGACCGGTCTCCATCCGCAGCCCTGTCAGGTTCCTGCTGGACGGAGCGTTTAATCTTCCCTCAGGGACATGGTCCTGCGTCTCAAAAGCTAAGTATTGAGACGTTTTTCAGGGGTCCCGGGTCCTTTTATTGAGGGGGAGAGTATGTTTTGTGTCTTTACTGTACATTCCGGCCGGTTCTCGGGGTTTTTCCTGAGAACCGCGCCGGGGGTGCCTGCTCGTCGGCCGCATGTTAAAATCTAGGCCCCGGCTTCAGTTTGGGCCTAGTTTCGGTTTCAGCTTCCCTGCATGTCATTCATGCAGAGGCATGGCGTGGCGCCGCCCACCGGCCGGCCAGCAGAGGGGAGGACACTCCTCTCTGAGATGTTCACTCCCCTGTATCTCTCCTTAGCCCTTCGGTTTCCCGCTCTTGAGTTAATGCCCGTCCCCGTCCTCCTTCCAGCGCCATTTTCTCAGCGTTCCCACGCTGATCGGCGCTGGATGCTGCAGCTGCTGCTTTTTGGAAAGGCTGACGCTTCACTAGGGGTCCGAGCTGTGGAATCCGGAGGGCACACAGAGAGCGGTCTGGTAAGCCACAACCTTGGTTGTGGGCTTTTTATTATACACTCTCAGGGCATTCTACAGGAGTGTATTCTGGCTGCAGAGCCTCCACCTCAGCAGCATGTCTGTCACTAGGAGCAAGTCTGCTAAGCTGTACGCTATATGCACTGCATGTAAGCTCATTCTGCCAAAGCCAAGCACATACCCACATTGTGATGCCTGCTCTAACATGGTGGTCCCTCACCTGGAGCCTCCTCAGGGGTTCCTCCGGCCGCTCCAGCCCCGGTGGCTGATCCCCCGGCTTGGGTAGCATCTTTTTCCAGAGCTATTTCCCAGTCTTTTGCCGACTGCTGCTCTGAGCTCTGCGGAGCTCTCAGAGCATGTTCTAGGACCCCGTCCTCCCAAACGGAGACGCAGGGCCCCTTCTCCTTCCTCGTCCCACGGCTCTGATTCACGAGCCGAGGTGCAGGGCGAGGAGGACACCTTTACTGTGGGCTCAGACGCTTCCTCTAGGTACCCTATTGCCTTGTCTGAGGATGATGCGGATGTTAGTGATTTGATTGCGTCCATTAACTCCGTTCTGAACCTCAATCCACCAGTGTCAGAGGAACAAGCCTCTCTGGTAGAGATACATCAGTTTGCCTCCCCTAAGAGAGCTAGGAGTACGTTTTTTAACCACTCCAGTTTTCAGGCCACTGTCACCAAACCCAGGGCCTGTCCTGACAAACGCTTTCCAAAGCGTAGTTCTGATGACCGGTTTCCTTTTTCACCAGATGTGGTGAAGGAGTGGGCTCAGTCCCCAAAGGTAGACCCTCCGGTGTCCAGAATCTCAGCCCGCACAGTTGTAGCGGTGGCCGATGGCACCTCTCTTAAGGATCCCACTGACCGCCAGGTTGACCTTCTGGCCAAGTCTGTATATGAGGCGGCAGGAGCCTCCTTCTCCCCGTCTTTTGCGGCAGTGTGGGCTCTTAAGGCAGTCTCTGCCTCTCTGGCGGAGAAACATTCTCTCACCAGGGACTCTATGCCTGAGATGGAGGCCTTAACTTCTCAAGCTTCGGCTTTTGCTTCCTACACCATGTCTGCCATTCTGGAGGCGTCTCACCGCACGGCGGTGGCCTCCGCTAACTCTCTCGCGATCCGCAGGATCTTGTGGCTTCGAGAGTGGAAAGCAGACGCTTCTTCTAAGAAGTATCTTGCGGGTCTCCCTTTTGCTGGGTCCCGGCTGTTTGGTGAACAACTGGATGAAATAATTAAGGAAGCTACTGGCGGGAAGAGTACTTCCTTGCCACAAGCTAAAGCCAAGAGACCTGTCCAGGGCAGGAACCAATCGAGGTTTCGTTCCTTTCGTGCCTCTAACTGGTCATCCTCTAAGCCCTCAGCCTCGTCCACTACTGCAGCCAAGGATCGTAAGCCATCTGGCGCGCGAAGCCGCGTCCTCAGAAGTCCGGAGGAGCCGCTGCCACTAAGGCAGCCCCCTCTTGACTATCTGGCTGCGCCAGCAACGTCCTTGGTCGGTGGCAGGCTCTCCCACTTTGGCGACGTGTGGTTTCAACACGTCTCCGATCAGTGGGTGCGGGATTTCATCTCCCACGGCTACAGGATAGAATTTTCTTCCAGCCCGTCAAACAGATTTTTTCTGTCCACCCCTCCCTGCTCCAAAGCCGCCGCCTTCTCTCAGGCCGTGGCATCCCTGCAGGCCAACGGTGTTATTGTTCCGGTTCCCGCTCTGGAACGGTTCAGAGGTTTCTACTCAAACCTCTTTCTAGTCCCCAAGAAGGACGGTTCATTCCGGCCCATCCTGGATCTCAAGCTTCTCAACAAGCATGTTCAGGTGCGGCGTTTTCGCATGGAATCTCTGAGATCGGTCATTGTATCAATGACCCAAGGAGATTTTCTAGCATCCATCAACATCAGAGATGCCTATCTGCACGTGCCTATCGCGGTTTCACACCAGCGTTGGCTCCGCTTTGCAATCGGAGAGGAACATTTCCAATTCGTGGCTCTCCCCTTCGGGTTAGCCACGGCCCCTCGTGTTTTCACCAAGGTTATGGCAGCAGTGGTTGCAGTCCTGCATCTTCAGGGGTTGGCAGTAATCCCCTACCTGGACGACCTTCTAGTCAAGGCCTCATCCAGGACAGAGTGCCAGCGGAGTGTCTCGCTCACTCTTGCCACGCTTGTTCAGTTCGGGTGGCTTGTCAACCTGCCCAAGTCCACTCTGATCCCGACCCAGGGACTTCTGTACCTAGGGATGCAATTCGAGACTCTGCCGGCACTTGTGAAGTTGCCCTTAGTCAAACAGCAGTCCCTTCAGCTAGCGGTGCGCTCTCTGCTGAGGCACCGCCGTCATTCCATCAGGCACCTCATGCAAGTGCTGGGTCAGATGGTGGCGCAATGGAAGCGGTTCCCTTTGCACAGTTCCATCTGCGTCCCCTGCAGCTGGACATTCTCCGCTGTTGGGACAAGCGGACCTCTTCCTTGCACAAGCTAGTGGCTCTGTCGCCACAGACCAGGAGCTCTCTTCAGTGGTGGCTTCGGCCCCTCTCTCTGTCACAGGGACGCTCCTTCCTGACTCCGTCCTGGGTGATCCTCACCACGGATGCCAGCCTCTCCGGTTGGGGAGCAGTTTTTCTCCATCACCGAGCACAGGGCACTTGGACTCCGTCCGAATCAGCCCTCTCGATCAATGTGCTGGAAATCAGGGCTGTGTTTCTAGCTCTCCTAGCCTTGCACCACCTGTTGGCGGGCAGGCACATTCGAGTCCAGTCGGACAACGCGACGGCGGTTGCCTACATCAATCACCAGGGCGGAACTCGCAGCCGCCTGGCGATGTTGGAGGTTCAACGAATCCTCCAGTGGACGGAGGACTCCAAGTCCACCATATCAGCAGTCCACATCCCAGGCGTAGAAAACTGGGAGGCCAATTCTCTCAGCCGACAAACCGTGGACAACGGCGAGTGGGCCCTGCACCCGGCAGTGTTCAGGTCAATCTGCCGCAAGTGGGGCACTCCGGAAGTGGATCTAATGGCATCCCGGCACAACAACAAGGTCCCGGTTTACGTGGCTCGCTCCCACGATCCGCAGGCCTTCGCAGCGGACGCGCTGGTCCAGGATTGGTCCCAGTACCGTCTGGCCTACGTGTTTCCCCCTCTAGCTCTCTTGCCCAGGGTTCTGCGCAAGATCAGAATGGAGGGCCGTCGGGTCATAATCATTGCTCCGGACTGGCCCAGGCGAGCTTGGTACCCAGACCTGCTCCGCCTGTCCGTGGAGGTGCCGTGGCATCTCCCGGACCGCCCAGACCTTCTCTCTCAAGGTCCGTTTTTCCGCCAGAATTCTGCGGCTCTCAGATTGACGGCGTGGCTCTTGAGTCCTGGATCCTGACGGCTTCAGGCATTCCCTCTGAGGTCATCTCCACTATGACTCAGGCTCGGAAGTCTTCCTCGGCCAAGATTTATCACAGGACTTGGAGGATCTTCCTGTCCTGGTGTCGCTCTTCCGACCATGCTCCTTGGCCGTTCTCCTTGCCGACCATCCTGTCCTTTCTACAGTCTGGTCTACAGCTAGGTCTGTCCCTCAATTCCCTCAAGGGACAGGTGTCGGCTCTGTCGGTATTATTCCAGCGGCGTATCGCCCGACTGGCTCAGGTGCGCACCTTCATGCAGGGCGCAGCTCACATCATTCCTCCTTACCGGCGGCCTTTGGATCCCTGGGACCTTAATTTGGTCCTCACGGCCTTACAAAAAAACCCCTTTGAGCCTCTTAGGGAGGTTCCCTTGTTTAGACTTTCACAGAAAGTGGTTTTTCTAGTAGCCATAACTTCTCTCAGGAGAGTTTCTGATTTGGCTGCGCTCTCTTCGGAATCCCCCTTTTTGGTGTTTCACCAAGACAAGGTGGTTCTTCGTCCGACTCCGGACTTTCTCCCTAAGGTGGTGTCTTCTTTCCACCTTAACCAGGACATTTCATTGCCCTCTCTTTGTCCGGCCCCTGTGCATCGCTTTGAGAAGGCGTTGCACTCCTTGGATTTGGTGCGGGCGCTCCGAATCTATGTGTCACGCACCGCCGTTTTTAGGCGGTGCACCTCACTGTGCTAACCGCGGGTCAGCGCAAGGGTCTCTCTGCTTCTAAACCGACCCTAGCTCGTTGGATTAGGTCGGCTATTGCCGATGCCTACCAGTGTTCTCAGGTGCCCCCTCCGCCAGGGATTAAGGCGCACTCGACCAGAGCTGTCGGTGCCTCCTGGGCTTTAAGGCACCAGGCTACGGCTCAGCAGGTTTGTCAGGCTGCCACTTGGTTCAGTCTGCACACTTTTTCGAAGCACTACCAAGTGCATGCTCATGCTTCGGTTGATGCGAGCTTGGGCAGAAGCATCCTTCAGGCGGCTGTCGCCCATTTGTGAAGTTAGGTTTTGCCTACTTCTCAGTTTGGTTTATTTCCCACCCATGGACTGCTTTGGAACGTCCCATGGTCTGGGTCTCCCATAAGGAACGATGAAGAAAAAGAGAATTTTGTTTACTTACCGTAAATTCTTTTTCTTATAGTTCCGACATGGGAGACCCAGCACCCTCCCTGTTGCCTGTTGGCAGTTTTTGTTCCGTGTGTTTTCACGGGCTGTTGTTGTAGACAGAGTTCCGGTTTTTCCGAGTTTTACTCTATCTCTACTTATGGGTGGATGTCCTCCTTCAGCTTTTGCACTGAACTGGTTAGATTGTCATCCAGGGGGTGTATATAGCCCGGAGGGAGGAGCTACACGTTTTTGAGTGTAGTACTTTGTGTGTCCTCCGGAGGCAGTAGCTATACACCCATGGTCTGGGTCTCCCATGTCGGCACTATAAGAAAAAGAATTTACGGTAAGTAAACAAAATTCTCTTTTTTGTTCATGTGAGCACCTGAAGGGTTAATAAACTTCTTGAATGTGGTTTTGAGTACTTTGGGGGGGGGGGTGCAGTTTTTAGAATGGTGTCACTTTTGGGTATTTTCTGTCATCTAGGCCTCTCAAAGTCACTTCAAATGTGATGTGATGTTCCTAAAAAAATGGTTTTGTAAATTTTGATGTAAAAATGAGAAATCGCTGATAAACTTTGAACCCCTCTAACTTCCTAACAAAAAAAAAAAAAATTTTGTTTCCAAAATTGTGCTGATGTAAAGTAGACATGTGGGAAATGTTATTATTTAACTATTTTGTGTCACAGAAATCTCTGGTTTAATAAAAATTCAAAAGTTAAAAATTGCTAAATTTTCAAAATTTTTGCCAAAATTCAATTTTTTTCAGAAATAAACGCAAAAAATATTGTCCTAAGTTTGGTACTAACATGAAGTCCAATATGTGACGAAAAAACAATCTCAGAATCACCGGGATCCGTTGAAGCGTTCCAGAGTTATAACCTCATGAAGTGACACTGGTCAGAATTGCAAAATTTGGTCTGGTCATTAAGGTGAAAATTAGCTCCGCCACTAAGGGGTTAATAAAGTGGTGAACGAGGGTCTTTGTTATTGTTTATTATTTCAAATAAAGGATTTTTTCACTGTGTGTTTATTAACTTTAATTTACAGGTTAATCATTGGGGAATGTCTCAGACACCTGCAATGATTAATCTAGGATTTAGTGGCAGCTATGGGCTGCCATTAACTCCTTCTTATTACCCCGATTGTCAACGCAACAGGGCAAATTGGGAAGAGTCGGGTACAGTCCCAGAACTGTTGCATATAATGTATGTGGCAATTCTGGGTGGCTGCTGGCTGATATTGTTAGGCTGGGGGGCTCCCCATAACGTGGAGCTCCCCATCCTGAGAATACCAGCCTTCAGCCGTATGGCTTTATCTGGTTGGTATTAAAATTGGGGGGGGGGGGGGGGGGACCGCCCGCCGTTTTTTTTTAAATTATTTATTTATTTTACTGCACAGCATAGACACGCCCACCGGCGGCTGTGATTGGTTGCAGTGAGACAGCTGTCACTCAGCGTGGGGGCGTGTCTGACTGCAACCAATCATAGGTGCCGGTGGGAGGGTAAAGCAGGGAATACGAGATTGTTTAATGAGCGGTCGGCTTTTTCAAAAGAGGAGAAGCCGCCGGAGCAGTGTGAACGCCGTGCAGCGCCGCACTGGTGATCGGTGAGTATGAGAGAGGGGGGGGGAAGAGGGATAGACCGACATGGACAGAGAGTGAGGGACAGAGATAGTGACCGAGAGGGAGAGACCGACTGACAGAGAATAGTGATTGACAGACATTGTGAGACATCACTCGTTTCCAGTGTTTTAGGAAACATGCGAGAAATGTATTTAGAAAATCGGATGTCACTAGGATGGTGTGAGTGCCGTCCTGTGACATCCGATTTTTTACACGCTCCCATAGACTTGCATTGGAGAGACTCGCAGTAGAAACTCGCAAAAAAGCAGCATGCTGCGATTTTTTTCTCAGTCCGATTTGGACTGAGGGGAAAAAAAAAAAAAAAAAAAAATCGCAAATGCGAGCTGAATCATTCACTAACATGTGTCCGATTCCAATGCGAGATTTTCTCGCATTGCTCTACTGCGAGAAACTCGCAAGTGAGAAGCAGCCCTAAGACACTGGAGTAAGATTAGTAGCATAAGAAATACCGCCATTCATCATGAATTTGATGACAGAGTTGCTGCGCCCATACACTGCCCCAGCTCTGGCGACTTTGTCAGAACTGGTCGAAAAATGGCATAAAAATGGCAAAAGTTGCAAAATGTTTGTGCAGCGAAAATATGTTTGCTGCTCTTATTGCCAAAATTCTGGAGCAAAAGATTTGATAAATTGAGGCCCAAATTTTTCCTCAGAGCAAATGCTGCAACTACACACCTTTTATGTAAACTTTTTAATAGAAACCTTGATAGACGCACAATAGTTGTCAGATTAAAAAATGCAGGGTGGTCCAAAAGCAGGTGGACAGTATCTGTAATAGGGTTATGAAGGGGGAGATTTATCAAACATGGTGTAAAGTGAAACTGACTCAGTTGCCCTTAGCAACCAAATCAGATTCCACTTTTCATTCTTCACACTCTTTGGAAAATAAAAGGTGAAATCTGATTGGTTGCTAAGGGCAACTGAGTTAGTTCCACAGATCTAATTTTCACAGATAAATCTCCCCCAAATCTGTTTTCTATTCTGAGAACCCATAATGTCAAATAATTTAAATACAGATCAAAGAAAATGGATTTGAAGAGTATTGGAAATCTCAAAATGCTGAAACAGTTAGAGCAAATTGGGTTGAAACATTTGGTACTCAAGCCCCAGAGACACAAACCATTTACTGCATTCGTGACAAATTTGATGCCACTGGCTCTGTGCGCATATGGCGTTTTTTTTCATGCATTTACGCGTTTTAAACTGTTGTGTAAACGCATGTGCTCTGCGTCCCCGGCAAAGTCTGAGAATTTTGCAAATTCCATGCGCACATTGCGTATTAAAACGCCGCGTTTTGCATGACAAAATCGATGCGTTCTAAAAAGCAGCATGTCACGTCTTTTGTACGTTCTGGATGCTTTTCCCATTCTGTCTATGGCAAAGCAAGCATCCAGAACACATGAATTCTGCATCCAAAATACGTCCAAAACGCAGCTTTTCGGCTGCGTTTTGAAACACACATACAGTGACTAAACGCTGCAGAATATTTGTCACAGCAGACCGCAATGTGCGCACATGGCCTAATGCTCCAAAAACTGGTCGACCTAAAACAGCCTGTACAGAAAATAATAAACAACTTGTTGCTAACACATTTGTTCAGAGTCCAAAAAAAAGGTCCACCAGAAGAATTGGGAATTTCACGAGCTTCTATCATGCGAATCCTGAAATTATTGGGTGGAAAGCTTATCGTCCATGTCTAATTCATGGGTTATTGGAGGAAGATCCAGACAGGCGGCTGCAATTTAGTGAGATTATGCTTAATGAAAAATTGAAGAAAATCTAGTAATTTTAGATATGTGGAGTGATGAAGTTTCTTTCAAATTATCCGGCCATATAAACAGACGTAATTGTATTTACTGGCATAATGAGAACATGCATTTAACATTAGAGCAATAACTAAATGAGTCTGGTGTCAATGTTTGGGGTGGTATTTAAAGTTTTGGTGTTTTAGGATCAATATTTTTTGATAGAACATTCACAGGAGATTAGTATCTCGAAATTCTAATGCATCAAGTTGTTCCCCAGTTACAGCAACAGCCTAATTCAAATGCCCTTTATTTCTAACAAGATGGGGCCCCTCCACATTATTCAAGAGTAGTCCGAGAGTATCTTGATGAAACATTTCCTAATAAATGGATTGACCGAATAGGCCCACTTGATTGGCCGGCATGTTCACCAGACTTGACCCCAATGGATTTTTTTCTTTTGGGGAGTACTCCAGGACAAAAGTTTAGTAGAAAACCAAAACGTGTCAGTGATTTGGAAAATTACATGATACATTTCAAGAAATTAATACCCAAAGAGACTTGTGCAAAAATGTTTATGAAAGCGTAAGAGGCAGACGTCAAAGCTGTGCAAATTGTCATGGAAAACAGTTTGAGCACCTGCGCTGATAAAATTTAATTGTCAATGTTATGCTTGGGTTGGTAAATATAATTATATATAAATCAAAATAAGTTCTTTTCTGTCCACCTACTTATGGACCACCCTGTATAATAAAATATAATTATAAATAATAAAACAGAATAAATTCTGACAGGTTCCAGGCTCTCTGCTCATGGTTATTCAATAGGAAAGTTCATTGTTTACTAGTAAAGTAAAACGTGACCTGGTCATACAAAACAGGCATTGTACCGTGCGGCCATCCTGGCCGTGATCGACCTAGCCATGTGCTTATATTTCCATCGAGTAACCTTGGTCAGCTTTTTGGCACCTCAGAAGACATTTCTTGCAAAGCTCTTGAGAATTATTAGCAATTGACAAAGCATATTGGAAAATTGTGTGAAATGTGTTTTATTACACAATAAGCATTTGCTGATGCCATCTCCCTCCCCTTGAGGATTACGGTAACACTTTTTTTCAATATATATCAATATCAATCAGACTTTTAGAGCCCTGCTCTTTTCTTCAGAAATATAAACGTAATTTTAATATTTTCATATAAAATAACAAATAGTTATTACTATATATCACATATCAAAACAAAAATGTAGGGTACAAAACCATAAAATCTTTGATCTATAGGCCCCATATAGGTAGTTTGCTTCCAGTTGAAGATAAAATAACAGTATTGAATAGTAAAGGGATAAAAATAATCTTAGAATGGCTCAGGACTGAATGCTTTACATGGAAGGCACAAGTTCACTTCCCCTGTGGCCAGGCGCTCATACAGATGGTGCAGTTTCTCCGGTTGTGGCTGCTCAGCTCCAGGCGTGGATGGAATCTCAAAGTCAGAAGAACTCTGAGAATCTGCTCTCCCATCAGCATGAAGTGTTACTTGGTCCCCAGTTTGTTTACTCAGCTTACAGTCTCTTTTCTCACTTGTTCCTTTCTTTTCTCCATTCTCCCCATCACCTTGTGGATTGACATCTCCAGGGAATGTAGCAGCTGTGAGAAGAGAAGCCCCTCTATTCATACAGTGAGGGTCAGCAGCTCTCCGCTCTTGAGAGGACAGCAGTACTGTGTCCGCCTGGTTGTCCCATCCTTGGCTGCCTTGCTCAGAGATGTGGGTCGATTGGGAAGAGTTTACAGACGATATATGAGTTGAATCATCAGAATCACTAAATACTTTTGGCGACTGAGAATTTTTCTCCCTTTCGTCCTCAGACGTTTCTGGGTTGTTTTCATTGTCTCCTTCAACATGGTGAGAATTAAAGAATAAATTCCACTTAGGTAAAATGTTTTCCGCCAGGGTGGCAGTAGCTAGCAATTGTTCAGGTCGTCTATTTATTTCATAGTGATCTGTGGATTCTGATGATGTCCTTGTACCTGTATTAACTAATTTCAGGTCCTCTGCTTTTTCGTCCTCATCATCATCTTCTCCGTTGGATTCCTCACACTCTAAAAAATCATCTAGTGTACCAATAGACCTCAGGGTAGTAGTGGAGATCCCTACGGCCTTGTTATCACCAGAACTCACAGGCACATTTTCTGATGTCCATTTGTCATCTTTAAGAATTTTGTGCTTCAAATGATTCAATGGATAATCATCAAATAATCCATGAGTAACGTCTTCATCTGCAAAAGATAAAATTTACATTGACATTAACTTTTTTTTCCTAGTAAACTGTTTCAAGGGTGAGAAACATCATTCATGACATTATTCATACCACATATACTTTTCTACATTTTTTTCAAATCACATCCAAGGACAAATGTATTTTATGCGTCCCCTTCATGGCATGTGGATGTAGGTGCTCTGATCAGATGAGGCCAAAGTAGAACCTTTTTGGCTAAATGCAAAAACACTGTGTATGTGGAGGAAAACTAACACTGAACAAGACGCTGAAAACACCATCCCCACCCTAAAGCATGGTGGTAGCATCATGCTGTGGGGAGGCTTTTCTTCAGCAGGGACAAGGAAGTTAGTCAGAGCTGATGAGAAGATGAATGAAGCTAAATATAGAGGAATCCTGGAGGAAGACCTGTTCGAGACTGCAAAAGACTTGAGACTGGGACATAGGTTCACCTTCAAGCAGGACAACAACCCTAAATATACAGCCAGAGCTACAATGGAATGTGTGTGAATGGCCCAGTCACAGTCCAGACCTAAATCACATTGTGACAAGACTTAAAATTGCTGTTCACAAGTGTCTCCATATAATCTCACTGAGCTAGTCATTTTTGCATAGAAGAATGGGCAAAAAGGTCATCCTTTAGATGTGGAAAGCTGGTAGACACATACCCCCAAAAGACTTGCAGTAAAAGGTGGTCCTACAATATACTGACTTGGGGGCTGAATACAAATGCATGTCACAATTTTCAGATTTATAATTTTAAAATATTTAGAAAGCCATGTATCAATGCCTTTACACTTCACAAACTCTTGCTACTTAGGATATAGTAATACATCAATGACAATAAAAGATACTTAAGTGTTTGTGGGTGTAAGATGATCTGATTTATACAGTGTCTTAAAAGAGGATTAATATCTTGTGAATGTTTACATCACCGATGCTCAAACAAAGGCTAAAGTCAGTCCAATTCAAAGAGTTGTCCCATCAGTGATGTATAAAACAGCAAACTAGTCCAGCACTACTTCACAGGTCTTTGTTAAGAGGAATCTGTGCTAGGTTTTACTAACCCCTTAGAGCAGCATAATGTAGGGGCAGGTACCCCGATTGTGACAACATAAATACGATTAACCAGCATAGAAAGATATTTATTACTACATAGATAAAAGATACAAATTACAGTGGAACCTTGGTTTACGAGAACAATCCATTCTGTAAGTGTGCTTGTAAACCAAGTTACTCGTCTAGCAAGGCAAAGCAAAATTTCCCATAGGAAATAATGCAAGCTCAGACAATTTGTTCCACAACTTGTGCAATGTTCCATCCTGGTCCCCTATTGTGCCATTCCACGCACGCACACACATTATGCTCACCTTACCCTCCATTCCCTAGGCGGCCTACTGGTTCTTGTAGTCCGTAGGTATGTGTATGCGGTAACCATAGCGACCAAAGCCAGAGCTTCCGCTGTCAGCGCTTCAGCAGCAGACGTCATATGCAGGAGCAGCTTGCCTCTAATTGGCCAAAGCGCTGACGTCAAAGGCATAAGCCACTTGCCTCTGATTGGTCGGCGTGCTGACAACGGAAGCTCCTGCATCGTCGTGATGGTTACCGGATAAACATACTTGCGGACTACAAGAACCAGGAGGCCGCCGAGGGAACGGAGGATAAGGTGAGCAGTGTGTGTGTGTGTGTGTGTGTGTGTGTGTGTGTGTGTGTGTGTGTGTGTGTGTGTGTGTGTGTGTGTGTGTGTGTGTGTGTAAGAGCGGGTAATAGCACGGTGAATGTACAGAACTGGAAGAGTGTGCTGTGAGTATTTGCTCGTACAGCAGAGATTGCTCGCAAACTGAGTTACAAATTTACAGCAAGCTTTGCTCGTATAGCGAAATACTCGCACACCAAGTCACTCGTAAACATAGGTTCCACTGTACACCCCAAGCAAAAATCCAAACTATAAATACAAGTGCATCTCAATAAATTAGAATTTCATCAAAAAAGTTACTTTATTTCAGTAATTCAATATAAAAAGGGAATTGCACATATTATATCATTACATTAATGATTTATTTCAAGTGTTTATTTCTGTTAATATATAGTGGCATATATATAAGGTTATCTCAATTGTGAAACGTATTATTCCAAGATCTATTAAAATGAACTTTAAAAATAACTTTCGTCATGGGAAAACCCCTTTAAGATAAGCTGCCAATAATAGCCTTCAATACTTGCTAGCACAAATGGTGATTCTGCCAACAGATTCGTCATTAGCTCCCTCCACACTCAGATACAGAACAGGATCGGCCAAACGTTTCCATGTTCTAAATATGGAGAAGCAGCTGCCAGACACCGGAGGCTAAAAAGGACTGGACATTTAAATTCCATTTCCAATCATCGCCTGCTACTTCACCACTTCATCTGTCCATTCACCCTGCCCAATCAGTGGATTTGGCAGCCTTCCTTTATTCTACATAGGGACAGCCTTCAATTCCTGTAAATGGCTGCTATAATAAAGTTTATTTTTATAGCGCCAATATATTCCGCAGTACTTTACAATCAAGTAGGGGCTACTATGGCCAGGCTTCAAGTGTCAGCTGCTGTAACGGATTGGATGATCGTCTGGGTTCAATTGGATGGGTCATCAATACACCATACACAGTGTACTGGCCATTCCCAAGTACCAAGGCTTTATAGAAGTGATCGATAACAGCTGACTGTTAGGCGTGTCAGGAGCATGTCATCATCAATGCCACACTCTTGGATAGGGATGGGCGAACCTGAACTGTAAAGTTCGGGGTCCATGCCGAACACATGGTGTTCATGCACACGACCCCGAACACGAGCTTTCTAGGACGTTCGTGTTCCAGTTCGGGTCTAGGCGCTGTTAAAAAAAAAAAAAAAAGAAAAAGAAGGGAATTTTGTTTACTTACCGTAAATTCCTTTTCTTCTAGCTCCTATTGGGAGACCCAGACAATTGGGTGTATAGCTACTGCCTCCGGAGGCCACACAAAGTATTACACTTTAAAAAGTGTAACCCCTCCCCTCTGCCTATACACCCTCCCGTGCATCACGGGCCCATCAGTTTTGGTGCCAAAGCAGGAAGGAGGAACTTATAAATTGGTCTAAGGTAAGTTCAATCCGAAGGATGTTCGGAGAACTGAAACCATGAACCAAAAGAACCCTTCAACATGAACAACATGTGTACACAAAAGAACAATAGCCCGAAGGGAACAGGGGCGGGTGCTGGGTCTCCCAATAGGAGCTAGAAGAAAAGGAATTTACGGTAAGTAAACAAAATTCCCTTCTTCTTTGTCGCTCCATTGGGAGACCCAGACAACTGGGATGTCCAAAAGCAGTCCCTGGGTAGGTAAAAGAATACCTCGATAAAAAGAGCCGAAAAAACGGCCCTCTCTTACAGGTGAGCAACCGCCTCCTGAAGGACTCTCCTACCCAGGCTGGCATCTGCCGCAGCATAGGCATGAACCGGATAGTGTTTCGTGAAAATGTGCAGACTCGACCAGGTGGTGCTGACACACCTGCTGAGCCGTATCCTGGTGACGCAATGCCCAGGATGCACCTACGGCTCTGGAAGAATGGACTTTCAGTTCTAAAGGAATCGGAAGCCCAGAAGAACGGTAGGCTTCAAGAATCATTTCCTTGATCCACCGAGCCAAGGTTGACTTGGAAGCCTGCGACCCCTTACGCTGGCCAGCGACAAGGACAAAGAGCGCATCAGAACGGCGCAGGGGCGCAGTGTGCGAAATGTAGAGCCGGAGTGCTCTCACGAGATCTCACAAGTGCAAATCCTTTTCACAATGGTGAACTGGATGAGAGCCAAAAGAAGGTAAGGAGATATCCTGATTGAGAAGAAAAGGGGGATACCACCTTAAGTAGTAATTCCGGGACCGGACGCAGAACCATCTCATCGTGGCGAGACACCAGGAAGGGGGCTTTGCATGACAGAGCTGCCAGCTCAGACACTCTCCGAAGTGATGTGCCTGCCACTAGGAAGACCACCTTCTGCGAAAGGCGTGATAGAGATAACTCTGAGGACGCCAAGAGCCAGGACTCAATGGCCACCCAGTCAGGTTGAAGGCCGCAGAATTCAGATGGCAAATGGCCCTTGAGACAGCAAGTCTGGTCGGTCCGGGAGTGCCCACGGTCGACCCACCGTGAGGTGCCACAGATCCAGGTATCACGACCACCTCGGCCAGGCTGGAGCGACGAGGATGGCGCGGCGGCAGTCGGACCCGATCTTGAGTAACACTCTGGGCAGCAGTGCCAGAGGAGGAAATACATAAGGCAGTCGAAATTGCGACCAGTCCTGAACTGATGCATCCGCCGCCAGCGCTCTGTGCTGGTGGTTGATGTACGCGACCGCCGTGGCGTCGTCCGACTGTATCCGGATCTGCCTGCCGTCCAGCCACCGCTGGAGCGCCTTTAGGGCCAGTTACACTGCCCTTATCTCCAGAACAGTGATCTGAAGGGAGGACTCTGTCGGAGTCCAGGTTCCCTGAGCCCTGTGGAGGAGGAAGACCGCTGTCCACCCTGACAGACTCTCGTCCGTCGTGACCATAGCCCAGGATGGGAGCAGGAAGGATTTTTCTTTCGACCAAGAAGTGGGAAGAAGCCACCACTGAAGAGAGGTTTTGGTTGCCAGTGAAAGAGAGACGTTCCTGTCTAGGAACGTCGACCTCCTGTCCCATTTGCGGAGAATGTGCCATTGGAGTGGACGCAGATGAAACTGCGCAAAGGGAACTGCCTCCATTGCTGCCACCATCTTCCCTAGGAAGCGCGTGAGGCGCCTCAAGGGGTGAGACTGGGCCCGAAGGAGAGAGTGCACCCCTGTCTGCAGCGAACGCTGTTTGTCCCGCGGAAGCTTCACTATCTCAGAAAGAGAATGAAACTCCATCTCGAGGTAAGTCAGTGATTGGGTCGGTGTCAATTTTTACTTTGGGAAATTGATGATCCACCCGAACCTCTGGAGAGTCTCCAGAGCAATGTTCAGGCTGTGTTGACATGCCACCCGGGAGGGTGCCTTGACTTAGGAGATCGTCTAAGTAAGGGATCACCGAGTGTCCCTGAGAGTGTAGGCCCGCCACCACTGATGCCATGACCTTGATGAAGACCCGTGGGGCTATCGCCAGGCCGAAAGGCAGAGCCACGGGCTGAAAGTGTTCGTCCCGGATGGCGAAACACAGGAAGCGTTGATGCTCTGGTGCAAATCGGCACATGGAGATAAGCATCCCTGTGTCGACTGATGCTAGGAAGTCTCCTTGGGACATCAAGACGATGACAGAGCGGAGAGATTCCATCCGAAACCGTCTGATTCTCATGTGTCTGTTGAGCAGAATGAGGCCCAGAACGGAACGGAATGATCCGTCCTTTTTTGGTACCCCGAACAAGTTGGAGTAAAGACCGCGACCACGTTCTTGAAGCGGAACGGGTATCACAACTCCATCTGCCTTCAGAGTGTTCACCGGCTGAAAAAAAAAATGCATCGGCTCGCTTGGGGGGCGGAGATGTTCTGAAGAACGAGTCGGAGGACGAGAGCTGAGCTCTATCCTGTAACCGTGAGACAGAATGTCTCTCACCCCTCGGTTTTGGACATGTGCCCACCAGGCGTCGCAAAGGCGGGAGAGCCTGCCACCGACCGAGGACGCGGTTTGGTGAGGCCGAAAGTCATGAGGAGGCCGCCTTGGAGGCAGTTCCTCCGGCGGTCTGTGTAGGACGTGACTTAGACCGCCATGCAGAAGAGTTCCTCTGGCCCTTCTCTGACCTGTTGGACGTGGAGGAACGGGACTTGGCTGAGGACCGAAAAGACCGAAACCTCAATTATATTTTTCGTTGCTGAGGTTTGTTTGGTTTGGACTGGGGTAAGGACGAGTCCTTTCCCTTGGATTGTTTCATAATTTCATCCAATTGCTCGCCAAACAAACGGTCGCCAGAAAATGGCAAACCGGTTAAGAACTTCTTGGAAGCAGAGTCTGCCTTCCATTCGCGTAGCCACATGGCCCTGCGGACTGCCCCGAATTGGCGTATGCTACCGCTGTACGGCTCGCAGAGTCCAGGACGGCATTCATGGCATAGGACGGAAAAACCGACGTCTGAGAAGTCAAAGACACAACCTGCGGGGCAGAGGTACGTGCGACCGCATTAATCTCAGACAGACAAGCTGAGATAGCTTGGAGTTCCCACACGGCTGTGAAGGCCGGAGCAAAAGACGCGCCTATGGCTTCATAGATGGATTTCATCATGAGCTCTATATGCCTGTCAGTGGCATCCTTGAGCGATGAACCATCTGCCACTAAAATACGGATCTAGCCGCCAGTCTGGAGACTGGAGGATCCACCTTGGGACACTGAGCCCAACCCTAAACTACGTCAGGGGGGAAGGGTAACGTGTGTCATTAAGGCGCTTAGTAAAGCGCTTGTCCGGAAATGCTCTGTGCTTCTGGACAGCGTCTCTGAAGCTAGAGTGATCGAAAAAAGCACTCCGTGTACGTTTGGGAAACCTAAATTGGTGTTTCTCCTGCTGCGAAGCCGACTCCTCTATAGGTGGAGTTGGGGGAGGAAGGTCTAGCACCTGGTTGATGGACGTTATAAGGTCATTTACTATGGCGTCCCCTTCAGGTGTATCAAGATTGAGAGCAACGTCAGGATCAGAGCCCTGAGCTGCGACCTCCGCTTCATCCTCCAGAGAGTCCTCATGCTGAGACCCCGAACCGCGTGATGAAGTCGGGGAAGGTTCCCAGCGAGCCCGCTTAGCCTGTCTGAGGCTGCGGTCCGTGTCGGAGTTCTCACCGTGGGATCTGGGTGCCACCCCAGAAGCCCTTTGCTGTACCGACCGAGAGGGGCCTGGGGGCGATGAACTCACAGTGCCCTGGCCCTGTGTTACCGGTCTGGACTGCAAAGCTTCTAGTATCTTAGCAGACCATCTGTCCATAGACTGAGCCATGGAATATGAAAGCGACTCCGAGAGTTTCTCAGTCAAAGTTGCAAACTCTGTCCCTGCCATCTGTGCAGTGGAAACCTGCGGTACCACCTGAGCCGAGGGTCCCACCAGTGCCGGAGGCTCCGGCTGAGTGAGTGCCACAGGGGCCGAGCATTGTACACAATGAGGGTAGGTGGAACCTGCAGGTAACATAGCCGCACAAGAGGTACAGGTTGCAAAATAAGCCTGTGCCTTGGCACCCTTGCTCTTTGCGGACGACATGCTGTTGTCTCCTCTTAGAGTGATCAGTGAGGGTATAGAGCCAAAAGCAAATAATGCTGCCGAATAGAGAAAATGTATACAACATATACATACATACATACATACATACATACATACATACATACATACATACATATATATATATATATATATATACATACACTTCGGCACCCAAGGGGGGCCAGAACCTGATAACTGGTGTGGCTTACCGACCGCCCAAAGCGGTGGTGTGTCCACCAGATTCCCTGCCTGGGACTCCCAGAGCTGCAAGAATCTGGTGCCCCACAGTGCTCAGTGAGGGGGGAGGAGGATACCAAAGTATGCTCCAGCCCTCACTGCCGACGTCCAGTCGGCCGTCCCGCCCTTACCCCTGACTGGCAGGCCCGGGGGCGGGAGTATACGGTACTAGGCCGCAAAAGCCGGGGACTAAAGTTAAAAACGTGGCCGGCAAACAGGTGCGGTCGGCGCGGTAGTCCCGGTCTCACAACCACACAGCAGCCGCTGCGGCGTCTGTAACACAGGCGCTGCATGCACCGTCCCTAAGGGGACACAGAGTACCTTATGGATGCAGGGCCCTGTCCCTGATGACATCCAGTCTCCTGTCCGTCAGATTCCCCCAGGGGCTGCGGATGGAGCCCGGTCCCAGTGAATGGCGACCGGTTAGGATCCACTTCTCCCAGAGCTGCAGAGCTCGTTCTTGTCTCCTCTTTGAAATCCTCCACCGGCAGAAGTGAGTATAACAATGGCTGCCAGCGTTCTGAGGGGAGGAGGGAGCCGTGGGCGTGCCTAATAAAGTGCTGGAATCTGGTGCCCCACAGTGCTCAGTGAGGGGGGAGGAGGATACCAGGTATGCTCCAGCCCTCACTGCCGACGTCCGGTCGGCCGTCCCGCCCCTACCCCTGACTGGCAGGCCCGGGGGCGGGAGTATATGGTACTAGGCCGCAAAAGCCGGGGACTAAAGTTAAAAACGCGGCCGGCAAACAGGCGCGGTAGTCCCGGTCTCACCAACCACACAGCAGCTGCTGCGGCATCTGTAACACAGGCGCTGCGTGCACCGTCCCTAAGGGGACACAGAGTACCTTATGGATGCAGGGCCCTGTCCCTGATGATATCCAGTCTCCTGTCCGTCAGATTCCCCCAGGGGCTGCGGATGGAGCCCGGTCCCAGTGCATGGCGACCGGTTAGGATCCCACTTCTCCCAGAGCCCCTAAGGGATGGGGAAGGAAAACGGCATGTGGCTCCTGCCTTTGTACCCGCAATGGGTACCTCAACCTTAACAACACCGCCGACTCAGTGGGGTGAGAAGGGAGCATGCCGGGGGCCCTGTTAGGGGCCCTCTTTTCTTCCATCCGATATAATCAGCAGCTGCTGCTGACTAAAATGGGAGCTTATGAGTGAATGTGTGCCTCCTTCAACACAAAGCATAAAACTGATGGGCCCGTGATGCACGGGAGGGTGTATAGGCAGAGGGGAGGGGTTACACTTTTTAAAGTGTAATACTTTGTGTGGCCTCCGGAGGCAGTAGCTATACACCCAATTGTCTGGGTCTCCCAATGGAGCGACAAAGAAAAAACAAAAAAAACATTGTGCTCATACTTACAGGTGCTGCAGACTGTCTCCCGGCGCTTCTGCTTCCGTGTCCGTCCGATCATTGCTGTTCCCCCCGGTAAGCACCACTGGCTAAAAGGACCTGCCGTGAAGTCATACCCATGTGACCAGTCACGTGTAAATGTTTTATTACCTCATTGGCTACAGACTGGTCACGTGAGTATGACGTCATCAAAGGTCCTGGTGCACCGCACAATCTCCCGACGGCAGCGGGTCAGCTGCGTTTATTTCCATGCAGCTGAAGCACTCCTGTTCTGAGAGTGGGGTGAAGCGATGCAAGACGCAAGTGCAATCATCCCCACACTGTCAGCCTCTGCTTCATCACTCTGTCCAGAGTGATGTAGCAGAAGACATGGCTCTGTGCTTCTCACTATGTATAGACACGGTCTGTGCACAGTGATGTAGCAGAGCTTACATTGCTGTCACAGTGGATTACGTCAGACTAAGGATTTTTTTTATAATAAAAGGTATCTACATGTTTTTTGTTTTATTTCTAATAAAAGAAGGGAATTTTGTTTACTTACCGTAAATTCCTTTTCTTCTAGCTCTAATTGGGAGACCCAGACAATTGGGGTGTATAGCTACTGCCTCCGGAGGCCACACAAAGTATTACACTTAAAAGTGTAAGGCCCCTCCCCTTCTGCCTATACACCCCCCGTGGGATCACGGGCTCCTCAGTTTTAGTGCAAAAGCAAGAAGGAGGAAAGCCAATAAACTGGTTTAAGCAAATTCAATCCGAAGGAATATCGGAGAACTGAAACCATTCAACATGAACAACATGTGTACACAAAAAAACAGGGGCGGGTGCTGGGTCTCCCAATTAGAGCTAGAAGAAAAGGAATTTACGGTAAGTAAACAAAATTCCCTTCTTCTTTGTCGCTCTATTGGGAGACCCAGACAATTGGGATGTCCAAAAGCAATCCCTGGGTGGGTAAAATAATACCTCGTGATAGGGCCGTAAAACGGCCCTTTCCTACATGGGGGCAATCGCCGCCTGAAGGACTCGTCTACCTATGCTGGCGTCCGCCGAAGCGTAGGTATGCACCTGATAATGCTTGGTAAAAGTGTGCAGACTCGACCAGGTAGCCGCCTGGCACACCTGCTGAGCCGTAGCCTGGTGCCGTAATGCCCAGGACGCACCCACGGCTCTGGTAGAATGGGCCTTCAGCCCTGAGGGAACCGGAAGCCCAGCAGAACGGTAGGCTTCAAGAATTGGTTCCTTGATCCACCGAGCCAGGGTGGATTTGGAAGCTTGCAACCCTTTACGCTGACCAGCGACAAGGACAAAGAGTGCATCCGAGCGGCGCAGGGGCGCCGTGCGGGAAATGTAGATTCTGAGTGCTCTCACCAGATCCAACAAATGCAAATCCCTTTCACATTGATGAACTGGATGAGGACACAAAGAAGGTAAGGAGATATCCTGATTGAGATGAAAGGTGGATACCACCTTAGGGAGAAACTCCGGAATCGGGCGCAGAACCACCTTGTCCTGGTGAAACACCAGGAAGAGAGATTTGCATGACAGCGCTGCTAGCTCGGACACTCTCCGAAGAGACGTGACCGCTACTAGAAAGGCCACTTTCTGTGAAAGACGAGAAAGGGAAACATCCCTCATAGGCTCGAAAGGCGGCTTCTGGAGAGCAATTAGAACCCTGTTCAGATCCCAGGGCTCTAACGGCCGCTTGTAAGGAGGGACGATATGACAAACCCCTTGCAGGAACGTGCGTACCTGTGGGAGTCTGGCCAGGCGCTTCTGAAAAAATACAGATAGCGCAGAGACTTGTCCTTTAAGGGAGCCGAGCGACAAACCTTTTTCCAACCCGGATTGCAGGAAGGAAAGAAAAGTAGGCAATTGGCCAGGGAGAAACTTCCTGAGCAGAGCACCAAGCTAAGAATATCTTCCACGTCCTGTGGTAGATCTTGGCAGAGGTTGGTTTCCTAGCCTGTCTCATGGTGGCAATGACCTCTTGAGATAATCCTGAAGACGCTAGGATCCAGGACTCAATGGCCACACAGTCAGGTTCAGGGCCGCAGAATTCAGATGGAAAAAACGGCCCTTGAGACAGCAAGTCTGGCCGGTCTGGTAGTGCCCACGGTTGTCCTACCGTGAGATGCCACAGATCCGGGAGCCACGACCTCCTTGGCCAGTCTGGAGCGACGAGGATGGCGCGGCGGCAGTCGGACCTGATCTTGCGTAGCACTCTGGGCAACAGCGCCAGAGGTGGAAACACATAAGGGAGCCGGAACTGCGACCAATCTTGAACTAAGGCGTCCGCCGCCAGAGCTCTGTGATCGTGAGACCGTGCCATGAAAGCTGGGACCTTGTTGTTGTGCCGGGACGCCATTAGGTCGACGTCCGGCATCCCCCAGCGGCGACAGATCTCCTGAAACACGTCCGGGTGAAGAGACCATTCCCCTGCGTCCATACCCTGGCGACTGAGGAAGTCTGCTTCCCAGTTTTCTACGCCCGGGATGTGAACTGCGGATATGGTGGATGCCGTGTCTTCCACCCACGTCAGAATCCGCCGGACTTCCTGGAAGGCTTCCCGACTGCGTGTCCCCCCTTGGTGGTTGATGTATGCCACCGCTGTGGAGTTGTCCGACTGAATTCGGATCTGCTTGCCTTCCAGCCACTGCTGGAAGGCTTGTAGGGCAAAATACACTGCTCTGATTTCCAGAACATTGATCTGAAGGGTGGACTCCTGCTGAGTCCACGTACCTTGAGCCCTGTGGTGGAGAAAAACTGCTCCCCACCCTGATAGACTCGCATCTGTTGTGACCACCGCCCAGGATGGGGGTAGGAAGGACTTTCCTTTTGACAATGAGGTGGGAAGAAGCCACCACCGAAGAGATTCCTTGGCCGCCTGAGAAAGGGAGACGTTCCTGTCGAGGGACGTCGACTTCCCGTCCCATTGGCGGAGAATGTCCCATTGTAGTGGACGCAGATGAAACTGCGCGAAAGGGACTGCCTCCATTGCTGCTACCATCTTCCCTAGGAAGTGCATGAGGCGTCTCAAGGGGTGCGACTGGCCTTGAAGGAGAGATTGCACCCCTGTCTGAAGTGAACGCTGTTTGTCCAGCGGAAGTTTCACTATCGCTGAGAGAGTATGAAACTCCATGCCAAGATATGTTAGCGATTGGGTCGGGGTCAGAATTGACTTTGAAAAGTTGATGATCCACCTGAAACTCTGGAGAGTCTGCAGCGCAACGTTCAGGCTGTGTTGGCATGCCTCTTGAGAGGGTGCCTTGACAAGTAGATCGTCCAAGTAAGGGATCACAGAGTGACCCTGAGAGTGCAGGACTGCTACTACTGCTGCCATGACCTTGGTGAAGACCCGTGGGGCTGTCGCCAGACCGAAAGGCAGGGCTACGAACTGAAGGTGTTCGTCTCCTATAACGAAGCGTAGAAAACGCTGGTGCTCTGGAGCAATCGGCACGTGGAGATAAGCATCCTTGATGTCTATTGATGCTAGGAAATCTTCTTGAGACATTGAGGCGATGACGGAGCGGAGGGATTCCATCCGGAACCGCCTGGTTTTCACATGCTTGTTGAGCAGTTTTCGGTCCAGAACAGGACGGAAAGAACCGTCCTTTTTTGGCACCACAAACAAATTGGAGTAAAAACCGTGACCTTGCTCCTGAAGAGGAACAGGGATCACCACTCCTTCTGCCTTTAGAAAGCACCCGCCTGCAGAAGAGCACCGGCTCGGTCGGGAGGTGGAGAAGTTCTGAAGAATCGAGTCGGAGGACGAGAACTGAACTCTATCCTGTACCCGTGAGACAGAATGTCTCTCACCCAACGGTCTTTGACCTGTGGCAGCCAAATGTCCCCAAAGCGGGAGAGCCTGCCACCGACCGAGGATGCGGAGAGAGGAGGCCGAAAGGCATGAGGAAGCCGCCTTGGTAGCGGTTCCTCCGGCTGCCTTCTTTGGGCGTGACTGAGCCCGCCAAGAATCTGAGCTCCTCTGATCCTTTTGAGTCCTTTTGGACGAGGAGAATTGGGACCTGCCCGAGCCTCGAAAGGACCGAAACCTCGACTGTCCCCTCCTCTGTTGGGGTTTGTTAGGTTTGGGCTGGGGTAAGGAAGAATCCTTAGACTTGGACTGTTTAATGATTTCATCCAATCTCTCACCAAACAGTCTGTCACCAGAAAATGGCAAACTGGTTAAGCACTTTTTGGAAGCAGAATCTGCCTTCCATTCCCTTAACCACAAGGCTCTGCGTAAAACCACGGAGTTGGCGGACGCCACTGCCGTACGGCTCGTAGAGTCCAGGACAGCATTAATAGCATAAGACGCAAATGCAGACATTTGAGAGGTTAAGGACGCTACTTGCGGAACAGATGTACGTGTGACAGTGTCAATCTGCGCAAGACCAGCTGAAATAGCTTGGAGTGCCCATACGGCTGCGAATGCCGGAGCAAACGACGCGCCGATAGCTTCATAGATGGATTTCAACCAGAGCTCCATCTGTCTGTCAGTGGCATCTTTAAGTGAAGCCCCATCGTCCACTGCAACTATGGATCTAGTCGCAAGCCTGGAGATTGGAGGATCCACCTTTGGACACTGGGTCCAGCTCTTGACCACGTCAGGGGGAAAGGGATAAACGTGTATCCTTAAGACGTTTGGAGAAACGCTTATCTGGATAAGCGTGGTGTTTCTGAACTGCTTCTCTGAAGACAGAGTGGTCAAGAAAAGTACTCAATTTACGCTTGGGATGCTGAAATGGAATTTCTCCTGCTGTGAAGCTGACTCCTCCACTGGAGGAGCTGAGGGAGAAATATCTAACATTCTATTGATGGACGCTATAAGATCATTCACTATGGCGTCACCATCAGGTGTATCCAGATTGAGAGCGGTCTCAGAATCAGAATCCTGATCAGCTACGTCTGCCTCATCATACAGAGAGTCCTCCTGCTGGGACCCTGACCAGTGTGATGAAGTCGAGGGCCGCTCCCAGCGAGCTCGCTTAGGCTGTCTGGGACTGTCGTCCGTGTCAGAGCCTTCACCCTGGGATGCATGGGACCCCCCGGAGCACGGATTTGTTCCAAATGAGGGGGGCCAGGGAGCATTGAATCAACATTGCCCATGGTCTGAGTTACCGGTCCGGACTGCAAAGTCTCTAGGATTTTAGACATAGTCACAGACAATCTATCAGCAAAAACTGCAAACTCCGTCCCTGTCACCAGGACAGTGTTCACAGGTGGTTCTCCTTGGGCCACCTCTAGCAGAGACCCCGGCTGAGTAAGTGCCACAGGGGAGCATTGCACACAATGGGGGTCAGTGGAACCTGCCGGTAGAACAGCCTCACATGCAGTACAAGCAGCATAGAAAGCCTGTGCCTTGGCACCCTTGCTTTTTGCGGACGACATGCTGTTGTCTAGCCATCTAGGAGGGTATATAGCCAAGAATAGCGACCGTACAGTGCAATGTATAACATACAAGCATAAAGTACAAATGAACACTTCGGCACTAGTGGGGTCAGCACCTCAGGTGCTGCTTACCGCCCGCTCAAAAGCGGGTGTGTGGTCGCCCGAATCCTGTGTCTGGGTCTCCAAGAGCTTGTCTCCCTTCTCCAGCTCAGACTGCAAACAGGAATGGCTGCCGGCGTCCTGTGGAGAGGGGCGGGCCGTGGGCATGCCCCAGACAAAGTGCGGGAAACTGGCGTCTCACTGTGCCCAGTGAGGGGGCTGGAGTATGCTATGCTCACGCCCCCTGACGAAGGTTTACACCGAAATGCGCATTGGGCGCATTCCACTACAGCTGTTTTCATCTCTGAGCAACATGTAAGTCTGGATTGTTAATTATTATATGTACCTGCTTTCTGCATAATTGGTTCTGGGCGATGCTCGTGCCCTTTGCACTACATGAGTGATTGGTGGATATCATATTATAACTGGTCCATGGATTGCCATGTGTTCCCTGACTCAAGCGTGGAAAAACCCATGTGGTATTCTCATTATATACAAACCTTGAATCCGCTTGTGTACATATGAGGATTATTGGAATTACAACTCCTGCATTTTATGGATATTGAACACTGTTCTTTGTAATCATCACTATTTCAGTACCATATGGAAGTTCAATTCCGTTGCTGAGCATAGGAATTTCTGCTCACTAATATATGAATAGTGCCCCTATCCTATATATCTTATCCTCTGTACACTGTAATAGTAGATGAAGGATATTTTGTGTGGTTGTGCCATCATTTCATGGACTGCTTTATGTTCTTTATTTTGAACCACTTATGTGATTCTTGTATGGTCACCATGTATATATGGGGTTAATTGAGATTTACATTGATGCCCTTTCAATATGGTGATCTATGGAGAATGGTCTTGTATTTTCTGGGCATGTGTTCCATGTTTTGAGCCTGGAGCGGTCCATGTGTTTTATGGATATTGAGCATTGGTCATTGCAACCACCATTTTTTCAGTATTATATGGATGCTCTATTTTTTGCTGAGCATGTAATTTCTGCTCACTAATTAGGTAATTGTGCCATCATTCCATGGGCTGCTCCATGTTTTGTACTTGGAATCATTTGTGAGATCCTTTTATTATATATGGTTACCATGTGCATATAAAGATATTTAGATCTATATTGTACTTTATGGACACTGATGCCTGCTTGACATAGCGGTCTATGGATGGTGGTTTCATACTTTATCCTCTGGGCACGTGGTCCATGTTTGAGCTTGGAGTAGTTCATGTGACCTCCACTGGATCTATAACATTGTACTCTCTGTATGTGCATGTATGAGTCCAGTAAATCAGTAAGGGATATTTGATGAATAAACATTTCATACCCTATGCAGATTGTAATTTTGAGGGTGCATGTGTGTTCACAATCTTGACTTTTTATAATGTCCTGCACAATTGGTGTATGATAACTGTAGTGATGTATACCGGGTTTGACTCCCCTCACCTGTCCGCAATTTTATTGATAATAAAAATAAATAGACCTATTTGATCGCCTCTTGTTCTTCGTTTTTTGTCTTATTGTAATAGCGATTCGGTCTTACATTGTGGTCCTTAATCTGCATAATATATTACATTGTGTTGACTATTTACCATCGTTATGCAGAATTTATGTATGCCATTTCTTACTCTACTCCTTCGCACAAAGCATGAAAACTGAGGAGCCCGTGATCCCACGGGGGGTGTATAGGCAGAAGGGGAGGGGCCTTACACTTTTAAGTGTAATACTTTGTGTGGCCTCCGGAGGCAGTAGCTATACACCCCAATTGTCTGGGTCTCCCAATAGAGCGACAAAGAAAAACATTTCTCTGTGTTGTGTTTTTTTTTTATTTTATACTGTTTCATAGAAATTCATGGTAGCCATGTCTAATTTGGCGTGACACAATGAATTTCGGGCTTAGTACCATCTGAGAATACAAAGCTGGTATTAACCCCTTTATTACCCAGCGAGCCACCGCCATCACGGCCGCTGGACGAGCCAGATATAGCGCCTGGAAATGGCGCTAAGAAACAATGCTCCATTTCCAGGGGCGGCTGCAGGCTGCAGAGAATCCCAGCCCCCGGCTGCCTGGCTTTACCTGACTAGCGATCAAACTAAAGTGGGAGCCCACGCATTTTTTTTTTAATTTTTTTTTTTTTAAATAAAAAACAAAACAAAAAAAAAAAACCATTGAATGCATTTCCCTGTATTTTGATTACCAGCCAAGGTAAATCAGGCAGGTGGGGGTGGCAGCCCTTAGCCGTCTGCTTTATCTGCGCTGACAAAAATACCGCGGAGAGCTAGGTCATTTTTTTTTTTTAAATGATTTATTTATTTTTACAGTACTGTGATGTCAGGCAATCAAAATACAGAGAAGCCCATTTTTTTTTGTTATTTAAATAAATAATTAAAAATATGCATGGGCTCCAGCTACATTCTCTATTGCTAGCTAAGGGTAATCCAAGTAGCTACTGGATGCTAACCCCCACTGCTTGGTGTTACCTTCACTGGCAATGGAAAATCCAGGGAAGCCTTTTTATTTTGACAAAAAAAAAAAAAAAAAAAATACGTGGGCTTCGCCATATTTTTGTAAGCTAGCCAGGTACAGCAGGCAGATATGGGCTGCCACCAACCCCCAGCTGCCTATTTGTACCCAGTTGGGAACCAAAAATATAGGGAAGTCCTTTTTTTAGTTAATTCATGAATTTCATGAATTTAAAAAAAAAAAAAAAAACACGACATGGGCTTCACTCAATTTTTTTTTCCATGACACTAACAGAATCCCTCTTTGCTTCCTTTTTTTCTTTATCCTTATCCTCCTCTCCTGCCTCTTTTATATATGTATGTATATATATATTTTTTTATTTTCTATATTCAGTTATTTTTTTTTCTTCATATTCAGTTTTTTTGTACTTTTGATCCATTTTTTTTTTTACCCAATATGAATTTTGAATATTGTGAATAAAACAGAATAGACACATGTACGGTATGTCATTTATTACCACTGTTTGTATGGTTTTTTCCTCTTTGTTGTATACCATTTATTTTGTATTTATTTTTGTATTTATTTATTTCTGTATAGTGCTACTGAGGAAGGTCCACATAGGACCGAAAACGTTTTTGTTACGCACAGGAATACATTTTTCTTCAAATCTTGGGAGTGCCTTGTATACTTCTCACTAAATTTTGTGTGTCCAGCCAGGTACAACTAGGCAGCTGGGGATTGGAAACCTCAGCGCAGGTTGGCCCAAGCTTTCTGGGTACCCCGCTGCGAATTGCAGTCCGCAGCCGCCCCAGAAAATGGCGCTTTTATAGAAGCGCCATCTCCTGGTGCTGTATTCAACTCTTCTAGCGGCCCTGGTGCCGGGTGGAACGCCGGGTAATAAGGAGTTAATACCAGCTTTGTTTTACTAGCTAGTATTAAGCCAGAGATTCTTAATGTCAGGCAAGTTTGACCCAGCCATTAAGAACCTCCAATAAAAGGGTTAAAAAAAAAAAAAAAAAAAAAATAATGACACCACAGAGAAAAAAATACTTTATTAGAAATAAATACACTGACACACTCAGGGACACCAAGTTTATTATTCCCTCTCACCCCTCCACGATCCTGGTTTTCTTTCTCCTTCAACTCATGCAGCTCTGCTATATTAGACTGCACGGGATGGGAGGAAGAACGCTACTGCTCCCCGTGCAGTCTAATCATTCAATGAGTGAGCAGAAGCTGCGGGTTGGTAAGCGGTGACGTCACTGCTGCCACCGTTGCCATAGTAAAATGACGGGCGGGTTACTATAGCAACGGTGGTCTCAGATCACCCCATTCCCGGCGCCGCTATTTATCACCGGCTGTCGCAACCAATCCCTGCATGTGGGCTGCCTCTAAAGAGCGCCAACATGCAGGGACGGGGAGTCGACCATGTGCCCGAGCATCTCGCCGGTACACAGCACTCGCCGATTACCATCGAGATGCACTGACAGGACCTAGCATGATGTCATAGCCATGTGGCCAGTCTGTAGCCAATGAGATAATTCAACATTGTAGCAGGTGACCAGTCACGTGTGAATGTCACGGGAGTTCCTTTGGTTACCAGGCGGCACAGCTATGATCGAACTCGGAAGGAGAAGCGGCGGGAGACAGAGTCTGTGCCACGGGACCTGTAAGTATGATGACAATGTTTATTATTAACTGTATTCTTTAATTTTACAGCCCCCCCCGCCCCATCACATAACTGTAAAGTCCAAGTTCGGTGCACGGGGAGCAGTAGCGTTCTTCCTCCCATCCCGTGCAGTCTAAAATAGCAGAGCTGCATGGGTTGAAGGAGAAAGAAGACCAGGATCGTGGAGGGGTGAGGGAATAATAAACTTGGTGTCCCAGAGTGTGTCGGTGCATTTAAAATCCTTTTATTGGAGGTTCTTAATGGC
The DNA here is from genome assembly GCF_048569485.1 of Anomaloglossus baeobatrachus. Classification (NCBI taxonomy): domain Eukaryota; kingdom Metazoa; phylum Chordata; class Amphibia; order Anura; family Aromobatidae; genus Anomaloglossus; species Anomaloglossus baeobatrachus. The sequence goes on along the minus strand of NC_134356.1, from coordinate 389,418,831 downwards.
CGGGTCAAACTTGCCTGACATTAAGAATCTCTGGCTTAATACTAGCTGTGCTGTTAAACTAAGTTACTCTTATATCAAAGCACATTTTCCCATAGGGATTCATTGAAACACAGACCGTTCGTTCCACAGCCCAAAAATATTTACTGTATTTATACAAGCTTATTACAGTAATACAAAATATTTTGTACTGTATTCATATAAATTATAGTACTACAAAATACTGTACAGTACAGTAAAAAGCATATAAAGCAAAATAAACTGCATTTTAGCTTACAATAAAATTGTTGGTGTGTGAGAGGTACAGTATAAGCAATGGGCTGTACTGGTTAGCAGAAAGAAAGTACAATACTGTATCCACAAATGCAAATTAATAGACATGCTATACAGTATATACTGTACAATGGTATACAGTACACAAGTACAGAAAGTTACCTCCAGAATGGGTCAGAGCATGGGTGAAATGACAGAACCAGACGTGTGCACAGTGAGTATTTGCTCTTCTTGCAAAGCATTGCTCTTACACCAAGTTCTAAATTTGTAAAAAGCTTTGCTTGTCTTGCAAAACGCTCTCAAACCAAGTTACTCTTAATCTAAGGTTTCACTGTGTGAGTGTCCGGGATTGGCATCTGCACCGTCGCAGCTACTGCCACAAAATTTTGCACACACACGTCTGGACCCCAAGAGCATCATAGGCTATGTTGTGAGGCGAAATTTTAACCCCGCGCGTTCCAATTTACCAATCAATTTTGCCCCCATCTACATAATGGGGAAAAAGTGAAACGAAAAGTGTATCCGCACCGTCGCATTTACAATCTCAAAATTTTGCAGACCCCTCATGTGACCCAGGGAATGTCGTAGACTATGTTTTGACAGGAAAATTTAACCCCGCGCTTTACTGTTGCTCTCCAAAAAACACGCCTCCATTAAAGTAAATGGAGCCTGGAACTACAGGTTATTAGTAGGAGCTGTGAGTGGTTGAATGTCTTTTGTTCCTATAGCAAAGTATAAGAAGCTTATATGTGAGGTAATAAGAGGTCGGTGGGGAGACGGATAGAGAGACACAGACAGGATAGAGACAGAGAGATAGAGACATACAGGGAAAGAGACAGAAAGATAGAGACAAACGGTAAAGAGACAGAGAGACAGACAGTGAAAAAGACAGACCTGGAAAGAGACAGATGGGGAAAGAGACAGAGATAGGCAGACAGGGAAGGAGGGGATAGCCAGAGAGACAGACAAAGATAGATTGAGAAAGACACAGATCTTGATAGAGACAGACGGGGGAAAGAGACAGAAATAGAGACAGACAAAGACAGGCAGACAGGGAAAGAGACAGACAGGAAAAGACACACACAAAGATTGGGAGACAGACAGGCAGACGAGGAAAGAGGCAGACCGGGAAAAGAGACAGACGGAGCACATTACTTAGCCAATTTAGTTAAATCGGTGTGGAATATCTGTGGTGTTGAAATATATGTTGTGAAATGCTTCTATTAGCTTAGTTTTTGCCTTTTAATAATTACATTTTTATCTATTTGTTTTGTGGTTTTTGTGTGCAGAATAAATTTTTGTTAACAGTTATTAAACCGGCACATATACACACATACATACACACACACACACACACACAGTGTGCAGAATTATTAGGCAAGTTGTATTTTAGAGGATTATTTTTATTATTCATCAACATCTGTGTTCTCAATCAACCCAAAAAAGAGAATTTTGTTTACTTACCGTAAATTCTTTTTCTTATAGTTCCGTCATGGGAGACCCAGACCATGGGTGTATAGCTACTGCCCCCGGAGGACACACAAAGTTACTACACTCAAAACGTGTAGCTCCTCCCTCCTAGCATATACACCCCCTGCTAGCCAGTTCTAGCCAGTTTAGTGCAAAAGCTGAAGGAGGACATCCACCCACAAGAAGAGAGAGTAAAATCCGGAAGAGCCGGAACCTCTGTCTACAACAATAACAGCCGGTGAAGACACACGGAACAAGAAACCTGCCAACAGGCAATAGGGAGGGTGCTGGGTCTCCCATGACGGAACTATAAGAAAAAGAATTTACGGTAAGTAAACAAAATTCTCTTTTTCTTTATCGTTCCTATGGGAGACCCAGACCATGGGACGTTCAAAAGCAGTCCATGGGTGGGAATAAACAGACAACTGAGAAGCAGGCAAACCTAACTTCACAAATGGGCGACAGACGCCGGAAAGATGCGTCTGCCCAAGCCCGCGTCTGCCAAAGCATGAGCATGCCTTGGGTAGTGCTTCGAAAAAGTATGCAGACTAATTCGAGCTGCAGTCTGACAGACCTACTGAGCCGTAACCTGGTGCCTGAAAGCCCAAAAAGGCGCCGACAGGTCTGATCAAATGTGCTCTGATCCCCGGCGGGGAAGGCACTTGAGTACACTTGTAGGTCTCCGAAATGGCCGACCTAAGCCAACGAACCAGGGTCGGCTTAGATGCCGAGAGACCGCTACGCTGACTAGCAGTCAGCACCAGAGAGAGGTGCACCGCCTAATAACGGCGGTGCGAGACACATAGATCCGGAGCGCCCGCACCAGATCCAGGATATGCAACGCTTCCTCAAGCGATGAACAGGAGCCGGACAAAAGGAAGGCAGGAAAATTGCCCCGGATAAGGTGGAAGCAGTAACCACCTTAGGGAAAAAAGTCCGGAGTCGGACGGAGACCACCTTGTCTTGATGCAAAGACCAAAAAAAGGGGGTGACTCCGAGAGAGTGCAGCCAGAACTCTCTGGCGGGAAAATATAGCCACTAGAAAGACTACTTTCTGTGAAAGATGAAACAAAGAAACCTCCCCAAGAGGCGCAAAGGGAGGTTTCCGGGAACCGGGAGGACCGGATTAAGGTCCCAGGGCTCCATAGGCCGCCGGAAAGGCGGAATGATGTGAGATGCGCCCTTAAAGGAGCGCACCGGAGCCAGCCGGACGATACGCCGCTGGCACATACTGACAGAGCCGAGACCTGTCCCTTAATGAGGGATAGTCCTATCTGTAGACCGGACTGTGGAAGGGACAGGAGGGTCGGCAAGGCCAAAAAGGTCAAAGGACACTTTGGAGCTCGAGTCATAGCGGAGATGACTTCAGGAAGGATACCAGAAGTCGCCAAGATCCGGGACTCAAGAGCTACGCCGTCAATCTGAGAATCCAGAATTCTGACGGAAAAAACGGACCTTTTGAGAAAAGGTCTGGACGGTCCGGAAGATGCCATGGCAACCCAACGGACAGAAGGAGCAGGTCAGAGTACCAAGCCTGCCTGGGTCAGTCTGGAGTATGAGAATGACCCGACGGCCCTCTTTACTGATCTTGCGCAGGACTCTGGACAAGAGGTAGAGGGTAAAATACGTAAAGAGACGAAGCTGGGGTCAAACATGAAAAAGTGTGTCTACCGCAAAACCTGAGGATTGTGGACCACGGTTGGACAGCTGAAATAGTCTGCCTCGCAGTTTTCACATCTAGGATGTGGGCTGCGGATACGGTGGACTAGGAGTCCCTTGTCCACTGAAGAATGTTGAGCCGCCAAGATTGCCAGGCGGCTGAGTGTCCCGCCCTGGAAGCTGATGTAGGAAAAACGCTGTCACGTTGTCCGACTGGACTCGAATGTGCCTAGCCGCCAACAGATGGTGAAGGCTTAGAGAGCTAGAATACAGCTCTGATTTCCAGCACATTGATCCAGAGGGCTGATTCGGACAGAGTCCAAGCGCCCTGCGCTCCACGGTGGAGATATACTGCTCCCAAGGCGGATAGACTAGCATCCTGGTGAGGCTCACCCGGGACGGGGCCAGGAAGGAGCGCTCCTGAGACAGAGTGGCCGAAGCCACCACTGAAACGAGCCTCTGGTCAGTGGCGAAGCCACCACCCCGTGGGAGGAGGGAGTTCGCTTGTACAGCGGAAAACATCCAGTCACAGAGGACGCAGGAGAAACTGGGCAAGGAATCGCTTCCATTGATGCCACCGTCTGACCAGCACCTGTATATGGTGTCTGATAGAACGACGCCGACCGCCAGCGGAGGGACTACTGATCGACTAAGAGCAGCTTCACAAGTGCCGATAGAGACTCGAATTGCGTCCCTGAGAACCTCTGGTTCGAAGTCAGAGTGGACTTGGGCAGAAAGACAAGCCACCCGAATAGGTTAGAGTGGCGAGAGTGAGCGAAGCACTCTGCTAAGAGTCAGCACTGGATGAAGCCCCGACAAGAAGGCCGTCCAGGGCAAAAGATCACTGCCAATCCCTAGGGGTGCAGGACCCTAATCACAGCTGCCCCAATGAGAATACTCGAGGGGCCGTGGCTAACCCCAAGGGAAGAGCCACGAATTGGACCACTCCGATTGTCAAAACGTAGTCAACGCTGGTGTGAAACTGCGATTGACCCCTGCAGATAGGCATCTCTGATGCCGATGGCTGCTAGGGAATCTCCTTGGGTTCTTGATTGATCCGGTGAAAAACACACGGAACAAGACCGAGACTCCATGTGAAAACGCCACACCTGACTATGCTTGAAAAGCTAAAGATCCAGGTCGGAAGGCACCGCCCTCTTCGGGGACTAGGAATAGATTTAAGCAAAAATCTCAGAACCGTTCCCAGTCGGGAACCGGTACAATTACTCCATTGGTCTGCAAGAAATGCCACGGCCTGTGAGAAGGCGGCGGCCTTGGAGCCGGGAGGAGTTGACAGAAAAAATCTGTTTGGTGGGTGGGCAGAATTCCATCCTGTAGCCATGGGAGATATAATCCCGCCCCCACTGAACGGAGACGTGTTAGAACCATACGTCGCCAAGTGGAGAGAGCCTGCCACCGACCAAGGAGGTTGTTGGCGTGGCTAGATAGCTCGGAGGAAGCTGGCTCAGTGGCAGCATCTCCTGCGGTCTTCTGAAGACGCAGCTTCGAGCCATTTGGTTCTATGAACCTAGGCCGAGCTAGAGGACGATCAGATGGAGGAACGGAAACCACCGAAACCTCAACTGATTCCTGCCCTGGACAGGTTCCCTGGTTTAGGATTGTGGCGAGGAAGCACACTCCCCGCCAAGAGCTTCCTTAATTTCACCCAGCTTGGTTCCGGGGAAACTGGGCCCACCAAGGGGGAGCCCAGCCAGGAACCTCCAAAGAGGCATCTGCCTTCCAATTTCGAAGCCACAGGAGCCTGCGGATAGCGAGGAAGGTAGCCCAGACCACCGCCGTGCGGCGTCTAGCATGGCAGACCTGGCAGAGGATGAAAAGACTGAAGTCTGGAGTTCAGGCAACCGTTTTGGGCATAGAGTCCCTGTGAGAGAATGCATCTCCTCCAGAGAAGCAGAGAAGTTACAAAAAACCGCACTGCTGTAAGCTGAGGAGAACAAGCTCCTGCCGTTCCCATACCGACTTGGCCCAAAGGACAACCGGGCGGACCGCAGAACCTTAAGTGAGGAGCCATCAGCCACTGACATAACGGTCCGGGCTGAGCCACCTGAAGTGAATGAGCCCACTTCTTGACCACCATGGGTTTACAGGGGAAACACAGTCCTCAGAAACACGCTTCATCTCAGAGCGGAGTGAGGTCCAGTACAAAATTAATGTACGGTAGAATCCTATAGAGGTGCCGTCAGCCACTGATACAACTAACCGGGCAGTCTAGACCGGAGTGGCTACCCTCTCTGAAGGGAGGGGGAGACAGGCAGCAGAACCCCGCTGTGGGGTCTGCAGGATAGGCTGTGGGCTTGGACGCAGCGGCCTGAAAACTGGAGTGGTTAAGTAACACACTCCTTGACCTGCTAAAGGTAAACTGTGCCTTTCTGCCAGCGGGGAATACTCCCCTGATCAGGCGGACACAAGAATAATGGACGCAAGCCAATCATTCGCATCTGCGTCACCTACGGACGGATCAATGTACATAAAGTAGCGTCCGTGTCCGCGGTAGAGACATCTTCCTCGTCCGGTGAATCAGCTCGTAATCGGAGCTGCGGGACGGGGAGGACAGGGGACCCTGCGTCTCCCTGTCAGGAGAACGGGGTCTGAGCCCAGAAGGAGAGTCCCTTGTGAGCTTGGCCGAGCGAGCAGAAAACGCCCTGAGAGGGGAACTGCATGCTCAGCAGATGCCGGGACAGCCGACCCCTGGAAATAGGAATCCTATGGGGGTCAGCCACCAAAACCGGAGCAGCTGGAGGGACCATTAATGAGCCCCCATGCTGAGGGGCCACAGTGGTTAGGAGCTCGGTATAGCCGTACGAGACTACCTGCAGTGGATAATAAAGAAACAGCCTGCAGCCTCGCTCTGTGAGACATGCTGCAGAGGTGGGGGCTCTGTCCAGCATGTGTAGAATACCCAAGACAGGGGTTCAGCCTGGGGGGACTCCCACCTAAGAACCATTACAGTGTGCCGGTTCAGGCAATATGAGGTTACATGCAGCACATGTAGAACCTTGTAGCTTAGCTGCTAGAGTGAGACATGCTGCTGAGGGGGAGATTCTATGATAAAGAATTAACTCCTTCAGAATGCCTGAGAGTGTAAAAAAAGTGCACAACCAGGGGTTGTGACTTATCAGGCCATATTATGAGTGCCCTCCGGATTCCAAGCCTGGACCCTCAGCCAGTATTCCCTCCCTGTGCTGCAGGGCAGCCAGCGCCGACCAGTGTACTAAGACGCTGGAAAATGGCGCCAGAGTGAGGGGGGGGAGGCGGGGGTTAACCCAGGAGCAGGAATCGGAGGGCGAAGGAGATGTACAGGGGAGGGAATCATCACCTCAAAACAGAGCGTCCTCCCCTGTGCAGAGCGGCCGGCGGGCGGCTCTGCAGCGTCCCCCTGCATGCCTGACATGCAGGGGAACGAAACGAAACTAGGCCGCGGCTGAAGCCGGGGCCTAAAGTTATGCATGCGGCCGAAAATCAGGCCTCATCGGCGCGGTTCTCAGTAAAAACTGTGGAACCGGCCGGAAACACAGTAAACAAAGCAGCATTATTCAGCAATCACTGTCCCCCCCAATAAAAGTGCCCCACATGCAGAAAGACCCTCTGAATAAACGTCTCTATACTTAGCTTTGAGACGCAGGGTCCAGTCCCTGTGGGGTGGGGGTCAGTGCTCCGTCCAGCAGGGTCCTGCACAAGGGCTGCGGATGGAGGCCGGTCTCCTGCAAGGCAGTGAGAACCGTGTTGGCTCCCACTTCAAATCAGAGCCCCTAAGGGATGTTGAAGGAGCGCGGCATGAAGGGCTCCTGCCCTGAAGTCAACCTTAACAGCACTGCCGCCAGGGGAGTGTGAAGGGACATGCCGGGGGTCCAGTGGACCCGCTTTTCTTCCAAATCTTTGTAAAAAATGAAAAATCAAAAAGGGATGCATGTGTGTGTGTGGATCCTCCTGACACAAAGCAAGAAACTGGCTAGAACTGGCTAGCAGGGGGTGTATATGCTAGGAGGGAGGAGCTACACGTTTTGAGTGTAGTAACTTTGTGTGTCCTCCGGGGGCAGTAGCTATACACCCATGGTCTGGGTCTCCCATAGGAACGATAAAGAAAGACTCAAATATCAAAGCTTAATATTTTTGGTAGTTGGAGTGGGTTTTTTTTTTAGATTTGGCTATCTTAGGAGGATATCAGTTTGTGCAGGTAACTATTACTGTGCAGAATTATTAGGCAACTTGATAAAAACCAAATATATTACCATCTCACTTGTTTATTTTCATCAGGAAAACCAATATAACTGCACAAAATTTAGAAATAAACATTTCTAACATGCAAAAACAAAACCCCAAAAAATTAGTGACCAATATAGCCACCTTTCTTTATGATGACACTCAACAGCCTTCCATCCATAGATTCTGTCAGTTGCTTGATCTGTTTACGATCAAAATTGCGTGCAGCAGCCACCACAGCCTCCCAGACACTGTTCCGAGAGGTGTACTGTTTTCCTTCCCTGTAGATCTCACATTTTATGAGGACCATAGGTTCTCTATGGGGTTCAGATCAGGTGAACAAGGGGGCCATGTCATTATTTTTTCATCTTTTAGACCTTTACTGGCCAGCCACACTGTGGAGTAGTTGGATACATGTGATTGAGCATTGTCCTGCATGAAAATCATGTTTTTCTTGAACGATACCGACTTCTTCATGTACAACTGCTTGAAGAAGTTGAATTCCCGGTAACTGGTAGCAGGTCTGGGAGTTGCACTTCACTCTATCCTCGACTTGTAAAGGTCCCACAAGTTCATCTTTGATGATACCAGCCCATACCAGTACCCCACCTCCACATTGCTGGCGTCTGAGTCGGAGTGGAGCTCTCTGCCCTTTACTGATCCAGCCTCTGGCCAATCCATCTGGCCCATCAAGAGTCACTCTCATTTCATCAGTCCATAAAACCTTTGAAAAATCAGTCTTAAGATATTTCTTATATATAAGAATAAGGCTGCACATCAAACTTGGATAATGGTATAATGCCTCAAGCATATGGAAAAATATTGGAATATACAATGAAAAATGCTACTTGCTAATTTGAACATGTGAATAATGAATTGCATACCTGCCATGAATATTAGGAAAAAGGAGATATTTAGCAATCGCATTGATCAATGTAACTGAGCCCCAAGGCCTCGTCAAGGCATATCTCTATATTGGGGTCCCTAGCTCTATGACCCTAACTGTGTGTCATCTCATTGCAATTAAAAACTGCTATGGGTGGAGAGGGGTAACTAAGGACTTTCTTATATAGGAGATGGAAAAAACATGGCCGAAAGGGGCGGAGCTGTGTTCACATTCAGAAAAAAAAAACTACATATAACTGAATAGGATAACTGAAGTGAGCACTAATATATATATATGAGTGCAAGCCAAAAATACATACTATATATAAGAATAAGGCTGCACATCAAACTTGGATAATGGTATAATGCCTCAAGCATATGGAAAAATATTGGAATATACAATGAAAAATGCTACTTGCTAATTTGAACATGTGAATAATGAATTGCATACCTGCCATGAATATTAGGAAAAAGGAGATATTTAGCAATCGCATTGATCAATGTAACTGAGCCCCAAGGCCTCGTCAAGGCATATCTCTATATTGGGGTCCCTAGCTCTATGACCCTAACTGTGTGTCATCTCATTGCAATTAAAAACTGCTATGGGTGGAGAGGGGTAACTAAGGACTTTCTTATATAGGAGATGGAAAAAACATGGCCGAAAGGGGCGGAGCTGTGTTCACATTCAGAAAAAAAAAAAAATAAATAAAAATTCTGAATGTGAACACAGCTCCGCCCCTTTCGGCCATGTTTTTTCCATCTCCTATATAAGAAAGTCCTTAGTTACCCCTCTCCACCCATAGCAGTTTTTAATTGCAATGAGATGACACACAGTTAGGGTCATAGAGCTAGGGACCCCAATATAGAGATATGCCTTGACGAGGCCTTGGGGCTCAGTTACATTGATCAATGCGATTGCTAAATATCTCCTTTTTCCTAATATTCATGGCAGGTATGCAATTCATTATTCACATGTTCAAATTAGCAAGTAGCATTTTTCATTGTATATTCCAATATTTTTCCATATGCTTGAGGCATTATACCATTATCCAAGTTTGATGTGCAGCCTTATTCTTATATATAGTATGTATTTTTGGCTTGCACTCATATATATATATTAGTGCTCACTTCAGTTATCCTATTCAGTTAAGATATTTCTTGGCCCAGTCTTGACGTTTTATCTTATGTTTCTTGTCCAAAGGTGGTCGTTTTTCAGCCTTCCTTACCTTGGCCATGTCCCGGAGTATGGCACACCTTATGCTTTTTGATACTCCAGTAACGTTGCAACTCTGAAATATGGCCAAACTGGTGGCAAATGACATCTTGGCAGCTTCACACTTTATTTTCCTCAATTCATGGGTCGTAATTTTGCGCCTTTTTTGCCCAACACGCTTCTTGCGACCCTGTTGGCTATTTGTCATGAAACGCTTGATTGTTCGATGATCACGCTTCAAAACTTTGTCAAATTCAAGACTGCTGCATCCCTCTGCAAGACATCTCACAATTTTGGACTTTCCAGAGCCCGTCAAATCTCTCTTCTGACCCATTTTGCCAAAGGAAAGGAAGCTGCCTAATAATTAAGCACACCTTATATAAGGTGTTGATGTCATTACACCACACCCCCCCTCATTACAGAGATGCACATCACCTGATTTACTTAATTGGTAGTTGGCTCTCAAGCCTATACAGCTTGGAGTAGGACAACATGCATAAAAAGTGTGCATGGAATTTTATATAAAATATATATATATATATATTTTATCTATCTATCTCTATCTACTAGCTGTACTACCCGGCTTCTCCCGGGTTAATAACGGTTGTTGTTAACAAAGAAGGGAATTTTGTTTACTTACCGTAAATTCCTTTTCTTCTAGCTCCTATTGGGAGACCCAGACAATTGGGTGTATAGCTTCTGCCTCCGGAGGCCACACAAAGCATCACACTTTAAAAAGTGTAACCCCTCCCCTCTGCCTATACACCCTCCCGTGCATCACGGGCTCCTCAGTTTTGGTGCAAAAGCAGGAAGGAGGAAACTTATAAATTGGTCTAAGGTAAATTCAATCCGAAGGATGTTCGGAGAACTGAAAAAACCATGAACCAAAAGAACAATTCAACATGAACAACATGTGTACACAAAAGAACAAACAGCCCGAAGGGAACAGGGGCGGGTGCTGGGTCTCCCAATAGGAGCTAGAAGAAAAGGAATTTACGGTAAGTAAACAAAATTCCCTTCTTCTTTGTCGCTCCATTGGGAGACCCAGACAATTGGGACGTCCAAAAGCAGTCCCTGAGTGGGTAAAAGAATACCTCGATAAAGAGAGCCGAAAACGACCCCCTCTTACAGGTGGGCAACCGCCGCCTGAAGGACTCGCCTACCTAGACTGGCGTCTGCCGAAGCATAGGTATGCACCTGATAGTGTTTCGTGAAAGTGTGCAGACTAGACCAGGTAGCTGCCTGACACACCTGCTGAGCCGTAGCCCGGTGCCGCAATGCCCAGGACGCACCCACGGCTCTGGTAGAATGGGCTTTCAGCCCCAAAGGAAGCGGAAGCCCAGAAGAATGGTAGGCTTCAAGAATCGGTTCCTTGATCCACCGAGCCAAGGTTGACTTGGAAGCCTGCGAACCCTTACGCTGGCCAGCGACAAGGACAAAGAGCGTATCTGAACGGCGCAGGGGCGCCGTGCGAGACACTTAGAGCCGGAGTGCTCTCACCAGATCTAATGAGTGCAAATCCTTTTCACATTGGTGAACTGGATGAGGGCAAAATGAAGGTAAGGAGATATCCTGATTGAGATGAAAAGGGGATACCACCTTAGGGAGAAATTCCGGGACCGGACGCAGAACCACCTTATCCTGGTGAAAAACCAGGAAGGGGGCTTTGCATGACAGCGCTGCCAGCTCCGACACTCTACGGAGCGATGTAACTGCCACTAGAAATGCCACCTTTGCCAAGACGTGATAAAGAGACATCCCGCAGCGGCTCGAAAGGTGGTTTCTGAAGAGCCGTTAGCACCCTGTTAAGATCCCAGGGTTCCAGCGGACGCTTGTAAGGTGGGACTATGTGGAAAACTCCCTGCAGGAACGTGCGGACCTGCGGAAGCCTGGCTAGACGCTTTTGAAAAAATACGGATAGCGCCGATACTTGTCCCTTGAGAGAGCCGAGAGACAAACCCTTGTCCATTCCGGATTGAAGGAATGAAAGAAAAGTGGGTAAGGCAAAGGGCCAGGGAGAAAAACCCTTATCAGAGCAACAGGATAAGAAGATCCTCCAAGACCTGTAATAGATCTTGGCGGACGTTGGTTTCCTGGCCTGTCTCATAGTGGCAATGACATCTTGAGATAACCCTGAGGACGCTAGGAGCCAGGACTCAATGGCCACACAGTCAGGTTGAGGGCCGCAGAATTCAGATGGAAAAACGGCCCTTGAGACAGCAAGTCTGGGCGGTCTGGGAGCGCCCACGGTTGACCCACCGTGAGATGCCACAGATCCGGGTACCACGACCGCCTCGGCCAATCTGGGGCGACGAGAATGGCGCGACGACAGTCGGACCTGATTTTGCACAGCACTCTGGGCAGCATCGCCAGAGGAGGAAATACATAGGGCAGTCGAAACTGCGACCAATCCTGAACTAATGCGTCCGCCGCCAGAGCTCTGTGATCTTGAGACCGGGCCATGAATGCCGGGACTTTGTTGTTGTGCCGTGACGCCATGAGATCGACGTCCAGCGTTCCCCAGCGGCGACAGATCTCTCGAAACACGTCTGGGTGAAGAGACCATTCCCCCGCGTCCATGCCCCGTCGGCTGAGAAAATCTGCTTTCCAGTTTTGTACGCCCGGGATGTGAACTGCGGAGATGGTGAAAGCTGTGGCTTCCACCCACTGCAGAATTCGTCGGACTTCCTGGAAGGCTTGACGACAGAGTGCCGCCTTGGTGGTTGATGTATGCGACGGCAGTGGCGTTGTCCGACTGGATCCGGATCTGCCTGCCCTCCAGCCACCGATGAAAGGCCAATAGGGCTAGATACACTGCCCTTATCTCCAGAATATTGATCTGAAGGGATGACTATCGGAGTCCAGGTTCCCTGAGCCCTGTGGTGGAGAAAAACTGCCCCCCACCCTGACAGGCTCGCGTCCGTCGTGACCACAGCCCAGGTGGGGGGTAGGAAGGATTTTCCCTGCGATAGAGAGTTGGGAAGGAGCCACCACTGAAGTGACGTCTTGGTTGCAAGGGAAAGAGAGACGTTCCTGTCGAGTGAAGTCGACCTCCTGTCCCATCTGCGGAGAATGTCCCACTGGAGAGGCCGCAGATGGAATTGCGCGAAGGGCACTGCCTCCATCGCTGCCACCATCTTCCCCAGGAAGTGCATGAGGCGCCTCAAGGGGTGTGACTGACCCCGAAGAAGAGATTGCACCCCTGCCTGCAGCGAAAGCTGCTTGTCCAGCGGTAGCATGACTACTGCTGACTGAGTATGAAACTCCATCCCAAGGTACGTCAGTGATTGGGTCGGTGTCAACTTGGATTTTGGAAAGTTGATGATCCACCCGAACTGCTGGAGAGTCGCCAGAGCGACGGAAAGGCTGTTTTGACACGCCATCTGAGAGGGTGTCCTGACCAAAAGATCGTCTAAGTAGGGAATCACCGAGTGGCCCTGAGAGTGTAGGACCGCCACAACAGATGCCATGACCTTGGTGAACACCCGTGGGGCTGTCGCCAGGCCGAAAGGCAATGCCACGAACTGAAGGTGTTCGTCCCCGATGGCGAAACGCAAAAAGCGTTGATGTTCGGGTGCGATCGGCACATGGAGATAAGCATCCTTGATGTCGATCGATGCTAGGAAGTCTCCTTGTGACATCAAAGCGATGACAGAGCGGAGAGATTCCATCCGAAACCGTCTGGTGCTCACATGTCTGTTGAGCAGTTTGAGGTCCAGAACGGGACGGAATGAGCCGTCCTTCTTTGGCACCACAAACAAGTTGGAGTAAAAGCCGCGACCATGTTCCTGGAGGGGAACAGGGATCACAACTCCTTCTGTCTTCAGAGCGTTCACCGCCGGAAAAAGTGCATCGGCTCGCTCGGGGGGCGGAGATGTTCTGAAGAAACGAGTCGCGGGACGAGAGCTGAACTCTATCCTGTAACCGCGAGACAGAATGTCTCTCACCCATCGGTCTTGAACATGTGGCCACCAGGCGTCGCAAAAGCGGGAGAGCCTGCCACCGACCGAGGATGCGGTTCGGGGATGCCGAGAGTCATGAGGAGGCCGCCTTGGAAGCAGTGCCTCCTGCGGCCTTTTGGGGGCGTGACTTGGACCGCCACGCATAGGAGTTCCTCTGGCCTTTCTCCGGCCTGCTGGACGAAGAGGATTGGGGCTTGGCGGAGGGACAAAAGGACCGAAACCTCGATTGTATTTTCCGTTGCTGAGGTCTCTTTGGTTTGGACTGGGGTAAGGAGGAGTCCTTTCCCTTGGATTCCTTAATAATCTCATCCAATCGTTCACCAAACAAGCGGTCGCCAGCAAACGTTAAACCGGTTAAGAACCTCTTGGAAGCCGAGTCTGCCTTCCCTTCGCGCAGCCACATGGCCCTGCGGACTGCCACAGAGTTAGCGGATGCCACCGCTGTACGGCTAGCAGAGTCTAAAACTGCGTTCATGGCGTAGGAAGAAAAAGCTGACGCCTGAGAAGTGAAAGACGCAACCTGCGGAGCAGAATTACGTGTGACCGCATTAATCTCAGCCAGACAAGCTGAGATAGCTTGTAGTGCCCACACGGCTGCAAAGGCCGGGGCAAAAGACGCGCCCGTGGCTTCATAGATGGATTTTACCAGGAGCTCTATCTGCCTGTCAGTGGCATCCTTTAGCGATGATCCATCTGCAACCGATACCACAGATCTAGCCGCCAATCTAGAGACTGGGGGATCCACCTTGGGACATTGAGCCCAACCCTTAACCACGTCAGAGGGGAAGGGGTAACGTATGTCAGTAAGGCGCTTAGTAAAGCGCTTGTCCGGAACCGCTCTGGGCTTCTGGACAGCATCTCTGAAGTTAGAGTGATCGAAAAACGCACTCCGTGTACGTTTAGGGAACCGAAACTGGTGTTTCTCCTGCTGAGAAGTCGACTCCTCTACCGGTGGCGGCGGGGGAGAGATATCTAACACCTGGTTGATGGACGAGATAAGGTCATTTACTATGGCGTCCCCTTCAGGTGTATCAAGATTGAGAGCAACGTCAGTGTCAGAGCCCTGAGCTGCGACGTCCGCCTCATCCTCCAGAGAGTCCTCACGCTGGGAACCCGAGCAGCGTGAAGAAGTCGGGGAAGATTCCCAGCGGGCCCGCTTAGCCGGTCTGGGACTGTGGTCCGGGCCGAAGTCCTCCACGTGAGACCTAGGGCCCCCCCTGGGAACGTGCTGCGGCGCGGACAGAGAGGGGCCTGGAGGTGAAGATCCAACAGGGCCCGGGGCTTGTGTAAGGACCGGTCTGGACTTCAAAGCTTCAAGCAGCTTGGCAGACCATTTGTCCATAGACTGAGCCATGGATTGTGAGAGTGACTCAGAGTTTTTCAGCAAAAACTGCAAACTCTGTCCCCGCCGCCTGGACAGGGGGAGCAAGGGGTTCTACCTGAGCCGAGGGGCCCACTAGTGACCGAGGCTCGGGTTGAGGAAGCAAAACAGGGGTTGAGCATTGCTCACAGTGAGGGTAGGTGGAACCCGCAGGTAACTTAGCCGCACAAGAGGTACAGGTCGCAAAATAACCCTGTGCCTTGGCACCCTTGCTCCTTGTGGACGACATGCTGTTGTCTCCTAGGAGAGTGATCACTGAGGGTATATGGGAAGGGTATACAGCCCGACCGAACAGAAATATAAAAAATATATATAGTATCTATTCCGGCACCCTAAGGGGACCAGCACCGGGTGACCGGTGTGGCTTACCGACCGCTAAAAAGCGGAGTGTGTGTCCTCCAGATTCCCTGCCTTAGGTCTCCCAGCGTTGCAGAGCTCTTTCCAGGAAATCCTCCACAGGCAGAATGCCAAAGAAATGGCTGCCGGAGCTCTCAGGGGAGGGTGCGCGGCGTTAGAAAAAGTGCGGGAATCTGGAGTCCCCACAGTGATCAGTGAGGGGGGAGGAAACATACAGGATGCTCCGGCCCTCACAGCCGACGTCAGGCCGGCCGTCCCGCCCTTACCCCTGATAGACAGGCCCGGGGGCGGGAGTTTTGCTACTAGGCCGCAATTGAAGCCGGGGACTAAATTTAAGACCGCGGCCGACAAACAGGCGCGGTCGGCGCGGAAGTCCGCCGGCCGTCACAAATAAGCAGCTGCTGCAGCCTCCGGGATGAAGGCGCTCCATGCACATCCCCCATGGGGATACAGAGTACCTTAGTGATGCAGGGCCCGGTCCCTGAGGATAAATAAACTCCTGTCCGACAGATTCCCACAGGGGCTGCGGAGGGAGCACGGTCCCAGTGAATGGATGACCGCTCAGGATCCCACTTCTCCCAGAGCCGCTAAGGGATGGTGAAGGAGACGGTATGAGGCTCCGGCCTTTGTACCCGCAATGGGTACCTCAACCTTAACAGCACCACCGACTTAGTAGGGTGAGAAAGGAACATGCCGGGGGCCCCGTGGGGGCCCACTTATCTTCCAACCGATATAACTACGTTGAGAATTCATGAGTGGATGTGTGCCTCCTTCCACACAAAGCATAAAACTGAGGAGCCCATGATGCACGGGAGGGTGTATAGGCAGAGGGGAGGGGTTACACTTTTTAAAGTGTGATGCTTTGTGTGGCCTCCGGAGGCAGAAGCTATACACCCAATTGTCTGGGTCTCCCAATGGAGCGACAAAGAAATAGAATGTATTAACAAAAATGTATTCTGCACACAAAAAACACAAAAAGATAGAAATGTAATCATTAAAAGGCAAAAACTAAGCTAATAGAAGCATTTCTCAACATATATTTAACCACCACAGATATTCCACACAGATTTAACTAAATTGGCCAAGTAATGTGCTCCGTCTGTCTCTTTCCCAGTCTCTTTCGAGATCTGCCTCTTTCCCAGTCTGCCTCTGTCTGTCTTTTTCACCGTCTGTCTGTGTCTGTCTCTATGTCTCTGTCTGTCTCTCTCTATTCGTCTCCCCACCGACATCTTATTACCTCACTTATACTATGAATGTCTTTTGTTCCTATAGCAACCACTCACAACTCCTACTAATAACCCGTAGTTCCAGGCTCCATTTACTTTAATGGAGGTGTGTTTTTTGAAAAGTAACAGTAAAGCGCGGGGTTAAATTTTCCTGTCAAAACATAGTCTACGACGTTCCCTGGATCACATGAGGTGTCTGTGCAAAATTTTGTGATTGTAAATGCGACGGTGCGGATATACTTTTTGTTTCACTTTTTCCCCCATTATGTAGATAGGGGCAAAATTGATTGGTAAATTGGAACGCGTGGGGTTAAAATTTCGCCTCACAACATAGCCTATGATGCTCTCGGGGTCCAGATGTGTGAGTGTGCAAAATGTTGTGGCTGTAGCTGCGACGGTGCAGATGCCAATCCCGGACACACACACACACA
This sequence comes from Anomaloglossus baeobatrachus, assembly GCF_048569485.1. Lineage (NCBI taxonomy): Eukaryota > Metazoa > Chordata > Amphibia > Anura > Aromobatidae > Anomaloglossus > Anomaloglossus baeobatrachus. The sequence continues at coordinate 389,401,756 of NC_134356.1, read as the reverse complement.
CACACACACACACACACACCTTTATATATTAGATTTAGGATTTAAAAAGTAAAAAGACAAAAATAAACAACGTCCAGAAACACATTACTATGAATAATCTCACTTGTCTCCTTCAAACTCAAGTTTCTCGATCTTTTGAGGCTGCCCAGTGGCTTGTACTTTACTTCAGTGCTTTCTGAATATGATCTACAAAATGGCTTCAAGCTGTAAGACACAAGACACATGATAAATGCACCCGAGCGCTACAATAATACATAACATGCATATATCTAATGGTCGGTTATTTATTGCAAACACTGACCGTTACTAGATTAGTTATATTGACCGGAATGAAGACGAAAAAAAAAAAAAAAGTTCAAAAGATTTGACAAAGGGAAAAATATTACTGTTTTTTTTGGGGGGGGGGCCCAATAACCATGGGTTTCATCAGCCTGAGAATACTAGTCCCCAGCTGTGGGCTTTATCATTGCTGGGTATCAAAATTGGGGGAACCGCACGCTGTTTGTTTTTTAAATAAAATTATTTAAAAGATTAAAAAAAAAAAGCCACATTCAGTTCCTCTTATTTTGATACACAGCAAAGATAAGCACACGGCTGTGGACTGCAGCCCGTAGCCGTAAGCTTTATCTGTGCTTGATATCATATGGGGGGACCCTACAACAATTTTTTTTTCTCATTTATTTACTTTACTGTACAATATAGACCCGCACACAAGTCCTGTGATTGGTTGCGGTCACTCAGCGTGGGGATGCGTCTGACTGCAACCAATCACAGAAGCCGGTGGGCGTGGAAAGCAGTGCATATGCGACGAAGTGAATGATTGGCCTGGGGACTAAGTACAGCCTGCTCTTGGTCCTATCCCCCTATCCTTTCTACCACCATTTTTAATCGTTGTATTCTGGCACCAATAGACTAACGAGATTAACGGGAGACCAAGCTCGAGCCACAACTGGGTTTGTTTGTGTTAGCCTACTTTGAACCGCCGATCCTAGTTATCTCTGAGACAGCCCATCACTGAATGAATATAAATAGGCATGTTTCAAGGGTTCACTTACTTTGCCTGTAACTATATGTAAACCAATAGCAGTACAAGTAATTGGACAAAAGATAAAAATTAACAGTTTGCCAGCAGGTCCACATTTTCAAACATAAATATTGTTCATTTTACTCACATTTCCTCAACATACGCTAATGTTCTCCCAACCGGAATCACACTTGGATACACATTGATAGGTTTTATGTGATGCAAAAAGTCCTTAATCTAAAAAAGAAGGGAATTTTGTTTACTTACCGTAAATTCCTTTTCTTCTAGCTCTAATTGGGAGACCCAGACAATTGGGTGTATAGGCTATGCCTCCGGAGGCCGCACAAAGTATTACACTCAAAAGTGTTAAGCCCCTCCCCTTCTGCCTATACACCCCCCGTGCTCCCACGGGCTCCTCAGTTTTGGTGCAAAAGCAAGAAGGAGGAAAAAGAATTATAAACTGGTTTAACGTAACTTCAATCCGAAGGAAATCGGAGAACTGAAACCATTCAACATGAACAACATGTGTACACAAAAAAACAGGGGCGGGTGCTGGGTCTCCCAATTAGAGCTAGAAGAAAAGGAATTTACGGTAAGTAAACAAAATTCCCTTCTTCTTTGTCGCTCTATTGGGAGACCCAGACAATTGGGACGTCCAAAAGCAGTCCCTGGGTGGGTAAAATAATACCTCGTAAGAGAGCCGTAAAACGGCCCTTTCCTACAGGTGGGCAACCGCCGCCTGAAGGACTCGTCTACCTAGGCTGGCATCCGCCGAAGCATAGGTATGCACCTGATAGTGTTTCGTGAAAGTGTGCAGGCTCGACCAGGTAGCCGCCTGACACACCTGCTGAGCCGCAGCCTGGTGCCTCAAAGCCCAGGACGCGCCCACGGCTCTGGTAGAATGGGCCCTCAGCCCTGATGGAACCGGAAGCCCAGCCGAACGGTAAGCTTCGATAATTGGCTCCTTGATCCACCGAGCCAGGGTTGATTTGGAAACCTGTGACCCTTTACGCTGGCCAGCGACAAGGACAAAGAGTGCATCCGAGCGGCGCAGGGGCGCCGTACGAGAAATGTAGAGTCTGAGTGCTCTCACCAAATCTAACAAGTGCAAATCCTTTTCACATTGGTGAACTGGATGAGGATAAAAAGAAGGTAAGGAGATATCCTGATTGAGATGAAAGGGGGATACTACCTTAGGGAGAAATCCGGAACCGGACGTAGAACCACCTTGTCCTGGTGAAACACCAGGAAAGGGGCTTTTCACGACAATGCTGCTAGCTCAGACACTCGCCGAAGAGAAGTGACTGCTACTAGAAAAAACCACTTTCTGCGAAAGTTGTGAGAGGGAAATATCTCTCATTGGCTTGAAGGGTGGTTTCTGAAGAACCATCAGAACCCCGTTTAGATCCCAGGGTTCTAACGGCCGCTTGTAAGGTGGAACGATGTGACAAACCCCCTGCAGGAACATGCGTACCTGTGGAAGCCTGGCTAGGCGCTTCTGGAAAAACATAGAGAGCGTCGAGACTTGTCCCTTAAGGGAGCCGAGCGACAAACTCTTTTCCAGTCCAGATTGAAAGAAGGACAGAAAAGTGGGCAAGGCAAAAGGCCAGGGAGAAAAAACCCTGAGCAGAGCACCACGACAGGAAAATTTTCCACGTCCTATGGTAGATCTTGGCGGACGTTGGTTTCCTAGCCTGTCTCATAGTGGCAATGACGTCTTGAGATAATCCTGAAGACGCTAGGGTCCAGGACTCAATGGCCACACAGTCAGGTTGAGGGCCGCAGAATTCAGATGGAAAAAACGGCCCTCGAGATAGCAAGTCTGTTTGGTCTGGTAGTGTCCACGGTCGGCCGACCGTGAGATGCCACAGATCCGGGTACCACGACCACCTTGGCCAGTCTGGAGCGACGAGGATGGCGCGGCGGCAGTCGGTCCTGATCTTGCGTAACACTCTGGGCAACAGTGCCAGCGGAGGAAACACATAAGGGAGCTGAAACTGCGACCAATCCTGAACTAAGGCGTCTGCCGCCAGAGCTCTGGGATCTTGAGACCGTGCCATGAACATTGGTACCTTGTTGTTGTGCCGGGACGCCATGAGGTCGACGTCCGGCACCCCCCAGCGGCAACAGATCTCCTGAAACACGTCCGGGTGAAGGGACCATTCCCCTGCGTCCATGCCCTGGCAACTGAAATAATCTGCTTCCCAGTTTTCCACGCCTGGGATGTGAACTGCGGATATGGTGGATGCCGTGGCTTCCACCCACATCAAAATCCGCCGGACTTCCTGGAAGGCTTGCCGGCTGCGTGTGTCGCCTTGGTGGTTGAAGTATGCCACCGCTGTGGAATTGTCCGACTGAATTCGGATCTGCTTGCCCTCCAGCCACTGCTGGAACGCTTTCTGGGCAAGATACACTGCCCGTATGTCCAGAACGTTGATCTGAAGCGAGGACTCTTGCTGGGTCCACGTACCCCGAGCCCTGTGGTGGAGAAAAACCGCTCCCCACCCTGACAGACTCGCGTCTGTCGTGACTACTTCCCAGGATGGGGGTAGGAAGGATATCCCCTTCGATAATGAAGTGGGAAGAAGCCACCACCGAAGGGAAGCTTTGGTTGCCTGAGAGAGGGAGACGGTCCTGTCGAGGGACGTCGGCTTCCTGTCCCATTTGCGTAGGATGTCCCATTGAAGGGGACGCAGGTGAAACTGCGCGAAAGGGACTGCCTCCATTGCTGCCACCATCTTCCCCAGGAAGTGCATGAGGCGCCTCAAGGGGTGTGACTGGCCTTGAAGGAGAGATTGTACCCCTTTCTGTAGTGACTACTGCTTGATCAGCGGAAGCTGCACTATCGCTGAGAGGGTATGAAACTCCATGCCAAGATATGTCAGCGATTGGGCCGGTGTCAGATTTGACTTTGTAAAATTGATGATCCACCCGACACCCTGGAGAGTCTCCAGGGTAGCGTCGAGGCTGTGTTGGCATGCCTCTTGAGAGGGTGCCTTGATCAGTATCCAAGTACGGAATCACCGAGTGACCCTGAGAGTGGAGGACCGCTACTACAGTAGCCATAACCTTGGTAAAAACCCGTGGGGCTGTTGCCAGGCCGAACGGCCGTGCCACGAATTGCAGGTGTTCATTTCCTATGGCGAAGCGCAAGAAGCGCTGGTGCTCTGGAGCAATCGGTACGTGGAGATAAGCATCTTTGATATCGATCGATGCAAGGAAATCTCCTTGGGACATTGAGGCGATGACGGAGCGGGGGGATTCCATCCTGAACCGTCTGGTTTTTTACATGTTTGTTGAGCAGTTTCAGGTCCAGGACCGGGCGGAAAGACCCGTCCTCTTTTGGGACCACAAACAAATTGGAGTAAAAACCGTGGCTCAGTTGCTGAAGAGGAACCGGGATGACCACTCCTTCTGCCTTCAGAGTGCGCAGCGCCTGCAGAAGAGCCTCGGCTCGCTAGTGAGGCGGGGATGACCTGAAGAATCGAGTCGGGGGACGAGAGGTGAACTCTATCTTGTAACCGTGAGACAGAATGTCTCTCACCCAGCGGTCTTTTATTTGTGGCAGCCAGGTGTCGCAAAAGCGGGAAAGCCTGCCACCGACCGAGGATGCTACTAGAGGAGGTCGAAAGTCATGAGGAAGCCGCTTTGTTAGCGGCGCCTCCGGTGGCCTTTTAAGGACGTGACTTAGACCGCCATGCATCAGAGTTCCTTTGTTCTTTCTGAGACCTTTTGGACGAGGAGAATTGGGACCTGCCCGCGCCCTGAAGGGACCGAGACCTCGACTGCCCTCTCCTCCGTTGCAGTATGTCCTGTTTGGACTGGGGTAAGCATGTATCCTTTCCCTTGGATTGTTTGATGATTTCATCCAGACGCTCGCCAAACAGCCTGTCGCCAGAAATTGGCAAACTGGTTAAGCGCTTTTTGGAAGTAGAATCTGCCTTCCATTCCCGTAGCCACAAGGCCCTGCGGAGTACCACCGAATTGGCGGCCGCGACCGCCGTACGGCTCGCAGAGTCCAGGACAGCAATAATAGCGTAAGACGCAATTGCCGAGGTCTGGGTGGTAATGGATGCCACTTGTGGCGCGGCCGTGCATGTGGCTGCTTCAATTTGTGCTTGACCTGCTGAGAAAGCTTGTAGCGCCCATACAGCTGCGAATGCTGGGGCAAAAGAAGCTCCGATAGCTTCATAGATGGATTTCAACCAGAGCTCCATCTGCCTGACAGTGGCATCCTTGAACGAGGCCCCCTCGTCCACTGCAAGTATGGATCTAGCCGCCAGTCTGGAGATTGGAGGATCCACTTTGGGACACTGAGTCCAACCTTTAACCACGTCAGGGGGAAATGGATAACGTGTATCCTTAAGGCGCTTAGAAAAAACGCTTATCTGGACAAGCATGATGATTCTGGACTGCCTCTCTGAAATCAGAGTGGTCTAGAAACATACTCGGTGTAAGAGAAGCTGACTCCTCCGCCGGAGGAGCTGAGGGAGAAATATCCAGCATTTGATCGATGGACGCAATAAGAACGTTCAGTATGGCGTCCCCGTCTGGAGTATTAAGATTGAGAGCGCCCTCAGGATCAGAATCCTGATCAGCTGTCTCCGCAGTATCAACCAGAGATTCCCCCCGCTGAGACCCTGAACAATATGATGTCGAGGGAAATTCTAAGCGAGCCCGCTTAGTCGGTCTGGGGCTGGGGTCTAAGTCAGCACCCTCAGCCTGGGATGTATGAGATACCCCGGGAGGACATTGTTGGTCCAACTGAGGGGGGCCAGGGAACAATGATTCAACAGAGTCCCTTTGCTGAGATACCGGCCTGGACTGCAAGGCTTCTAGTATCTTAGCCATAGTCTCAGAGAGTTTTGTAAACTCCGTCCCCGTCACTAGGACAGTGTCAACAGGTGGCTCCCCCTGGGCCCCTCTTAGTAGAGGCCCTGGCTGAAGAAGTGTCACAGTGTCCGAACATTGCACACAATGAGGGTCAATGGAACCTGCCGGCAGCTAGGTCGTACAAGCGACGCAGGCAGCATAATAAGCCTGTGTTTTTGGCACCCCTGCCTTTTGTGGGCGCCATGCTATTGTTTTCCCTGAGTAACACACTAGGGTATATAGCCAGAATGAACTGTGCTCATACAGTGTAAAATATATACTAAAAACAAATAATGTATCAGTACACTACAGCACCATGAGGCTAGCACCACAGGTGCTGCTTACCAGCCGCCTAAAGCGGTTATGAGGCCACCAGAGACCGTGTCTGGGTCTCTCAGGGTTTGTCCCTCTCTGCAGCGTCGTAGGAGCTGACAGGAAATGGCTGCGGCGTCCTGACGAGAGGAGGGAGCCGTGGGCGTAGCCGAGGTGCTCACACTGTGCACAGTGAGGGGAGTGGAGTATGGAAATCATACTCCAGCCCTCAGTGCTGCTCTTCCGTGCAGCGTCCCGCCCTTCCCCTGCCTGTCAGGGCTGAGGGCGGGAGAAAGGGAAACTAGGCCGCAAGCCAAGCCGGGGACTCGAGTATAAGCGTGGCCGCCGTAAAAGCGCGGCTAACGCCGAAGTCCCCGGCGAACTACAAGTCCCAGCCGCGCCGCAGTTTCCCATGGCAGCGGCGGTTAGCGCGGTAGCCCCTACATATAAACACACTCAGCGACGCTGAGTGTGTAATGGCACAGTTTAACCCGGTCCCCCGGTGCACTAGCACACCCAGCAAGGCTGAGGTGTTGCCGTGCGCGGTCCCCACAGGGATACAGAGTACCTTCACGTAGCAGGGCCATGTCCCTGAACGGTACCCGGCTCCTATCCAGCAGTCTCCCAGGAGTTGTGGATGAAGCACGGTCTCAGTGCCTGGAGACCGATAGGATCCCACTTCACCCAGAGCCCTGAGGGGGATGGGGAAGGAAAGCAGCATGTGGGCTCCAGCCTCCGTACCCGCAATGGATACCTCAACCTTAACAACACCGCCGACAAGAGTGGGGTGAGAAGGGAGCATGCTGGGGGCCCTATATGGGCCCACTTTTCTTCCAACCGACATAGTCAGCAGCTGCTGCTGACTAATCTGTGGAGCTGTGCTGTGCGTGTCTGACCTCCTTCGCACAAAGCAAAAAACTGAGGAGCCCGTGGGAGCACGGGGGGTGTATAGGCAGAAGGGGAGGGGCTTAACACTTTTGAGTGTAATACTTTGTGCGGCCTCCGGAGGCATAGCCTATACACCCAATTGTCTGGGTCTCCCAATAGAGCGACAAAGAAAGATCAGGTTATTTCTGAACCCTTTTATATTAAACTCCCATAGGTAAATGTCACTACCTGTACTTTATATGTGAAAATCCTGATGGTTGATTCCCTTTAATGAGGAAAGACAAATAACTAAAGCCCTTCTAAGTCGTGGCAAAAAATGAACGGAAAATCACAATATCCTTCAAAACAGTGATATTCGCAATGTCTAATAATTGTTAACGATCATAACATCGTTCAATTCTCACGAAACCAGATCTATCAACTTGCTTAAAAAATCGCTGATTGGCATAAAATTTCACAGTGTAATAAGTCGATCTTACACTGTAATACATGCTTTTATGAACGAATAACGACTTTCCATTTACCACAACAACGATCTTTCGAGCGAACATTTGCTTGTGTAATTATGAGCTTGTACTATCCGCTCGTCAAACGCTATCGTTAAAAAAAAAAAAAATACTCTCTAGTAGGGCCTTAAACAATTGAACAATGACAGGATGGGCAGATGAAAAACTTCAATGTACAAGAAATTTAGGGAAAATGCTAAAAGGATGAACTTTATCAACATACCTCGCTAAATGATGAATGGAATGAAAAGCAGGCCCGATACGAGCTGTCTCCCGCTCTAGAAGGGGGAAAAAGAACAAGCAATTTCAGACTGAGAACAGGAACATATCAAACATGATGCGTGACCACCTTATCCTTAATCAAGGCCAATTCTCATTTAGTAAAATAATGCTGTAAGTCAGAAATCTCTAAACATATGATAATACACAAACTATGTGAACCTAGCCCTTACAATAGCCAACCAAAACATTACAATATTCAGGCACTCATCTGCTGTCACCCTTGTGGATCCATTGCAGGCCAATAGCAATTCTGTTATGTTCATTCAGTCACCTGATCACTGAGGCTTATGATTGGTTGCAGCGTTCAGGTGATTGTCAGCAGAATAATGACCAATGTTGCCACATTCCAACCACAAGCCTCAGCAGTCAGATCGCTGCAGAATGGGAGATATGGCTTCCAATCCCAGCGTCGACCACAGGAGTGGCCTGAGCTAGATTCATGGGATTGACAGTAGGTGGGTATACTTTATTTTGTAACTTTAAGCACAAACATACATCTGACAACCCCTTAAAAGAAGGTCTTTCACCAGTTAGTGCTTGTTAAACTGGCTACATAACGGAATAGTGGCTGTAAGGCTGAATGAAATGTCTTTTTTTTATCCACTGAAAAGATATTAGCTTGTCAAGTTTAGGTTATAATTTAGGTTTTTGTTCAACTTGACGCTAACAGAGGTTTGTCTCTGGGAGCGTGTACTTTCCCCCCCTGGTTGAGGTTCACCAATCATAAGCAGGCAGTAACACAGGGAAAAAGAACAAGCCCCCAATTATTTACAGTAGGCTTTCTCTGTGTGAGACATATAATGACAGACAGTCCGCTCGCCTATCCAGATATTCTGAGGATCCGTCCAGGTAACATAACCAGAGACAAGACTAATCTGGTGTCGCCCCAGGCTATGTCATCCCAGTGCTGCTCCAGGTGACTGACAGGCCTCTCCTTAGGTAAATGCAAGGAAGAAACCTGTCAGTCACCTGCAGTGGTGCTTGGAAGACCCAGCCAGGGGAGGAGATGGATTGATCCGCTCTCTGGGTATGGGCGGATCCTCAATATATACTATCTCAAACACCAGAGCGTTACAGAAGATTATGTACCGGCCTGCAGTTTGCTCAGCATTAATCGCCTGACAGGTTCCCTTTAATGGATCCTTTACATAATCCCCTTTTCTCCATCCAATAACTGCAATGCCCAATTAAAAAAAAAAAAACAAAAAACAAACAAAACTATTTCCTGAACAGCAGACAACTTCTGTGAAGATTATGGGTCAGAAGGGACAGAACTGTGATCCTTCTCATACCTAAACTACAATGTCAACATTTTGACACTTTTCTTGGTTAGTCTTTACATTAATTCTTTCACAAGACAGCTGAAGATTGATAAACTGAATATCTTATTTTGTAAACCTGAAATGAACAACAAAGTGGAAAGACTCGCACAATGCTTCGCCGATTCCCTTTTCATTCTTATAAAGGTTCAATCAACCAACCCATGTTCTGGTACTAGAATGTATCGATTAAAACAAATTATAGGACCTACCTTACAATGACACTGGTTTTCCTGGACCTCTCACCAAACCACATGGTTGAAGGTTTAATACTGATGATACGCAAAGGCACCCCGCCAGAGGAAAACATTCCACAAGGCAGTCTGTTCCCCCGCAGAAATTCTTCATTCTTCCAAATAAACAAAAATTATTACATTTGAAAAAAATAAATAAATAAATAATACTTAATGATTATTTTGGTCATTTACAGAATGACTATACATAAAAGGTGTAAAAAGTCTACACAAAAAACAAAAAAATAAAATACACTTCATTGGAGACGTATCTAAACATTGGAGACGTATCTAAAAAAAAAAAAATAGAAAAACGGCTAACTGGTAACGATTATTCAAATCATTGCCTCAGAGTAATCCTTGACTCTCCTCTTTTCTTCAAGCCACACATCCAAGCCCTCTTCACTTCCAGCCATCTACAACTCAAAAATATCTCCCAGATTCAAGCATTCCTTAACCAAGAGTCAGCAAAAGCACTACTGCATGCCCTCATCATCTCCCATCTCACCTACTGCAACCTCCTGCTCTCTGGCCTCCCTTCTAACACTCTTGCACCCCTCCAATCTATCCTAAACTCTGCGGCCCGCTTAATCCACCTCTCCCCTCGCTACGCTATTTCCCGACCTCGCCACTCTATCAATCCCTTCACTGGCTTCCCATTGCCCAAAGACTCCGGTTCAAAACCCTAACCATGACATACAAAGCCATCCACAACTTGTCTCCTCCATACATCTGTGACCTAGTCTCCCGGTACCTACCTGCACGCAATCTCAGATCCTCACAAGATCTCCTTCTCCACTCCTCTCTTATCTCCTCTTCCCACAATCGCATACAAGATTTCTCCCGTGCCTCCCCCATACCCTGGAACGCTCTACCTCAGCATATCAGACTCTCCCCTACCGTGGAAAGCTTCAAGAGGAACCTCTTCCAACAAGCCTACAACCTACAATAGCCCTCAGTCTAGCACACCAGTGCGCAACCAGCTCTGTCCTCACCTATTGTACCATCACCCATTCCCTGTAGACTGTGAGCCCTCGCGGGCAGGATCCTCTCTCCTCCTATACCAGTATGTGCTTTGTATTGTTCATGATTATTGTGCTTTATTTTAGGAATACCCTTTTCACTTGCAAAGCGCCATGGAATAAATGGCACTATAATAATATATAATAATTTTCAAATATAAATCAATGCATTTACCACAGGGTGCCGGCATGCATGTATCTGCGTCCGCCTGTCGGTGGTCACGTGGCAGAGAATCTCAGGCATATTCCTGAACATATCTAGCTTATTCACATGAACCTGAAAATGAAGGGAATTTTGTTACTTACCGTAAATTCCTTTTCTTCTAGCTCCTATTGGGAGACCCAGACGATTGGGTGTATAGCTACTGCCTCCGGAGGCCACACAAAGCATTACACTAAAAAGTGTAAGGCCCCTCCCCTTCTGGCTATACACCCCCCGTGGGATCACGGGCTGCTCAGTTTTAGTGCTAAAGCAAGAAGGAGGAAAGCCAATAACTGGTTTAAACAAATTCACTCCGAAGTAACATCGGAGAACCGAAAACCGTTCAACATGAACAACATGTGTACCCGAACAAACCAAAAATCCCGAAGGAAACAGGGCGGGTGCTGGGTCTCCCAATAGGAGCTAGAAGAAAAGGAATTTACGGTAAGTAACAAAATTCCCTTCTTCTTCGGCGCTCCATTGGGAGACCCAGACGATTGGGACGTCCAAAAGCAGTCCCTGGGTGGGTAAAGAAATACCTCATGTTAGAGCTGCAAAGACAGCCCTCCCCTACGGGGAGGCAACTGCCGCCTGCAGGACTCTTCTACCTAGGCTGGCGTCCGCCGAAGCATAGGTATGCACATGAAATGTTTGGTGAAAGTGTGCAGACTCGACCAGGTAGCTGCCTGGCACACCTGTTGAGCCGTAGCCTGGTGTCGTAATGCCCAGGACGCACCCACGGCTCTGGTAGAATGGGCCTTCAGCCCTGATGGAACCGGAAGCCCAGCAGAACGGTAGGCTTCAAAAATTGGTTCTTTGATCCATCTAGCCAGGGTGGACTTGGAAGCCTGCGACCCTTTGCGCTTACCAGCGACCAGGACAAAGAGTGCGTCTGAGCGGCGCAGTGGCGCCGTGCGGGAAATGTAGATTCTGAGTGCTCTCACCAGATCTAACAAATGCAAGTCCTTTTCATACCGATGAATTGGATGAGGACAAAAGGAAGGTAAGGAGATATCCTGATTGAGATGAAAAGAGGATACCACCTTAGGGAGAAACTCCTGAATCGGGCGCAGTACTACCTTGTCCTGGTGAAACACCAGGAAGGGAGCTTTGGATGACAGCGCTGCCCGTTCGGACACCGTCCGAAGAGACGTGACCGCTACTAGAAAAGGCCACTTTCTGTGAGAGGCGAGAAAGTGAAACATCCCTCAGAGGCTCAAAGGACGGCTTCTGGAGAGCAACCAGTACCCTGTTTAGATCCCATGGATCTAACAGCCGCTTGTACGGAGGGACGATATGACAACCCCCTTCAGGAACGTGCGTACCTGAGGAAGGCGTGCTAGACGCTTCTGAAAAAAACAGCGATAGAGCTGAGACGTGCCCTTTAAGGGAGCCGAGCGATAAGCCCTTTTCCAACCCAGATTGCAGGAAGGAAAGAAAAGTAGGCAATGCAAATGGCCAGGGTGACACTCCCTGTGCAGAGCACCAGGATAAGAAAATCTTCCACGTTCTGTGGTAGATCTTAGCAGACGTGGGCTTTGTAGCCTGTCTCATGGTGGCAACGACCCCTTGAGATAATCCTGAAGACGCTAGGATCCAGGACTCAATGGCCACCCAGTCAGGTTCAGGGCCGCAGAATTCTGATGGAAAAAACGGCCCTTGTGACAGTAAGTCTGGCCGGTCTGGCAGCGCCCACCGACCGTGAGATGCCACAGATCCGGGTACCACGACCTCCTCGGCCAGTCTGGGGCGACGAGTATGACGCGGCGGCAATCGGACCGGATCTTGCGTAGCACTCTGGGCAAGAGTGCCAGAGGGGGAAACACATCGGGGAGCTGGAACTGCGACCAATCTTGCACTAAGGCGTCTGCCGCCAGCGCTCTTTGATCGCGAGACCGCGCTATGAAGGTCGGGACCTTGTTGTTGTGCCGAGACGCCATTAGGTCGACATCCGGCAGTCCCTAGCGGCTACAGATTTCCTGACACCCTTCCGGGTGCAGAGGCCATTCCCCTGCGTCCACGCCCTGGCGACTGAGGAAGTCTGCTTCCCAGTTTTCTACGCCCGGGATGTGAACTGCGGATATGATGGATGCTCTGTCTTCCACCCGCATCAGAATCCGCCGGACTGCCTGGTAGGCTTGGCGATGCGTGTTCCGCCTTGGTGGGTGATGAATGCCACCGCTGTGGAATTGTCCGACTGAATTCGGATCTGTTTTCCTTCCAGCCAGTGCTGGAAGGCTTGCAGGGCCAGATACACTGCCCAGATTTCCAGAAGATTGATCTGAAGGATGGACTCCTCTGAGGAGAGTCCTTGACCGTCTGAGAAGGGAGACGTTCCTGTCTCGGGACGTCGACTTCCTATTGAAGTGGACGCAGATGAAACTGCGCGACAGTGACTGCCTCTGCATGAGGCGTCTTAAGGGGTGTGACTGGCCTGGAAGGAGAGACTGCACCCCCGTCTGTAGTGAACGCCGCTTGTCCAGCGGAAGCTGCACTATCGCTGAGGGAGCGTGAAACTCCATGCCCAGATATGTCAGCGATTGGGTCGGTGTCAGATTTAACCTTGAAATTTTGATGATCCACCCGAAACTCTGGAGAGTCTCCAGCGCCACGTTCGGGCTGTGTTGGCATGCCTCTTGAGAGGGTGCCTTGACAAGTAGATCGTCCAAGTAAGGGATCACAGAGTGACCCTGAGAGTGCAGGACTGCTCCCACTGCTGCCCTGAACTTGGTGAAAACCCGTAGGGCTGTCGCCAGACCGAAGGGCAGGGCTACGAACTGAAGATGCTCGTCTTCATAATGAACCGTAGCAAACGCTGGTGCTCTGGAGCAATCGGCACGTGAAGATAAGCATCCTGATGTCTTATTGATGCTAGGAAATCTCCTTGAGACATTGAGGCAATGACGGAGCGGGGGGTTTCATCCGGAACCGCCTGGCTTTCACGTGCTTGTTGAGCAGATTTAGGTCCAGAACGGAACGGAAAGAGCCATCCTTTTCTGGCACCCCAATCAGATTGGAGGAAAAACCGTGTCTTGTTCCTGAAGAGGAACCGGGATTACCACTCCTTCTGCCCGCCGAAGAGCACCGGCTCGGTGGGGAGGTGGGGAAGTTCTGAAGAATCGAGTCGGAGGACGAGAACAGAACTCTATCCTGTGTACATGAGACACAATGTCTCTCACCCACCGGTCTGTGACCTGTGGCAGCTAAATGTCGCCAATGCGGGACAGTCTGCCATCAACCGCGGATGCGGAGAGAGAGATCTGAAAGTCATGAGGAGACCGCCTTGGTAGCGGTTCCTCCCTTTTGAGCCCTTTTGGACAAGGACAATTGGGACCTGCCCGAGCCTGGGAAGGACCGAAACCTCGACTGTCCCTCTAGGACAGCATTAATAGGGTAAGTCGCAATGCAGACATTGCGAGGTTAAGGACGCCACCTGCGGCACAGATGTACATGTGCTCAAGACCAGCTGCGCAAGACCAGCTGAAATAACTTAGAGTGCCCATACGGCTGCGAATGCCGGAGCAACCGACACGCCGATAGCTTCATAGACAGATTTCAACCCGAGGTCCATCTGTCTGTTAATGGCATCTTTAAGTGAAGTCCCATCTCCACTGCAACTATGGCTCTAGCCGCAAGCCTGGAGATTGGGGGATCCACCTTTGGACCCTGGGTCCAGCGCTTGACCACGTCAGGGGGAAAGGGAGAACGTGTATCCTTAATACGTTTGGAGAAACGCTTATCTGGTAAGCGTGGTGTTTCTGGACTGCTTCTCTGAAGACAGCGTGGCCAGAAAAATACTTAATATACGCTTGAGATACTGAAATGGGATTTCTCCTGCTGTGAAGCTGACTCCTCCATTGGAGGAGCTGAGGGAGAAATATCCAACATTCCATTGATGGACGCTATAAGATCATTCACTATGGCGTCACCATCAGGTGTATCCGGATTGAGAGCGGTGTCAGGATCAAAGTCCTGATCAGCTACGTCTGCCTCATCATACAGAGAGTCCTCCTGGGACCCCCCCGGAGCACTGATTATGTTCCAAATGAGGGTGGCCAGGGAGCATTGATCAAGATTGCCCATGGCCTGTCTGGACTGCAAAGTCTCTCTCCTATGACAATCTATCAGCCGAAACTGCAACTCCGTCCCTGTCCCTGGACAGGATTCACAGGTGGTTCCTTTGGCCACCTCTAGTAGAGACTCCGGCTGACCAAATGCTACAGGGGAGCATTGCACACAATGGGGGTCAGTGCCGTTGGAACAGAATCACATGCAGTAAAGGCAGCATAGAAAGCCTATGTTGCTTTTTTGCTGCTGCAGTCTAGCCATCTAGGAGTATATAGCCAAGAATAGCGACCGTACAGTGCAATGTATAGCATACAAGCATAAAGTACAAATGAACACTTCAGCACATGCAATACAAGGAGCATAGAAAGCCTGTGCCTTGGCACCCCTGCTTTTTTGCTGCTGTAGCCTAGTCATCTAGGAGAATATAGCCATGAATAGCGACCGTACAGTGCAATGTATAGCATACAAGCATAAGTACAAATGAACACTGCAGCCCATGCAATACAAGCAGAAAAAAAAACCTGTGCCTTGGCACCCTTGCTTTTTTGCTGCTGTAGTCTAGCCATTCCAGGAGAATATAGCCAAGATTAGCGACCGTACAGTGCAATGTATAGCATACAAGCATAAGTACAAATGAACACTTCAGCACATGCAATACAAGCAGCATAGAAAGCCTGTGCCTTAGCACCCTTGCTTTTTGCTGCTGATGTCTCGCCATCTAAGAGGGCATATAGCCAAACATAGCGACATATGCAGTGTAAGCATAAAATACAAATGGACACTGCGGTATTTAGTGGGGTCAGCACTTCAGGTGCTGCTTACCGCCCGCCTATAAGCGGGTGTGTGGTCGCCATAGTCCAGTGACTGGTTTGCCCAGAGCCTGTCTCCGTTCTAGCTCGGACTGCAGGAATGGCTGCCGGCGTCTTCTCCAGCTCGTGTGCAGAGGGGCGGGCCGTGGGCGTGCCCCAGGCAAGAGCGGGAAACCGGCGTCCCACAGTGTCCAGTGAAGGGGGCTGGAGAATGCAAAGCAGACTCCAGCCCTCGGCGCTGATGTTCTATACAGCGTCCCGCCTCTCCCCTGACTGGCAGGGCTGGGGGCGGGAACGAAGTGAAAACTAGGCCGCAAAGCCGGGGACTCGAGTAATAAGCGCGGCCGTCCTATGTGCACGGCCAGCGCGGAAGTCCCCGGCGCACCACAAGTCCCAGCCACGCCTACAGTGTAAAAAACACCCAGCAGCGGCCGGCGCAGCAGTTCCCAATACATAAATTCACTCAGCAAAGCTGCAGTGAATAATAGCACGAGCGCTCCGCGCTGTTGTCCCCGGCGCACTAACACTCCCAGCAATGCTGGGGTGTGTGTGCGCGATGTGTACGGAGACACAGAGTACCTGAATGTTGCAGGGCCTTGTCCCTGAACGGTACCCAGCTCCTTATCCAGCAGGTTCAATGGGTCTGTGGACGGAGCCCGGCCTCAGGGCTTGGAGGCCGGTAAGATCCCACTTCCTCAGAGCCCCTCAGGGGGATGGGGAAGGAAAACAGCATGTGGGCTCCAGCCTCCGTACCCGCAATGGGTACCTCAACCTTACAAACCGCAAGTGGGGTGAGAAGGGAGCATGCTGGGGGCCCTATATGGGCTCTCTTTTCTTCCATCCGAGATAGTCAGCAGCTACTGCTGACTAAACAGTGGAGCTATGCGTGGATGTATGACCTCCTTCGCACACAAAGCTTGAAAACTGAGCAGCCCGTGATCCCACGGGGGGTGTATAGCCAGAAGGGGAGGGGCCTTACACTTTTTAGTGTAATGCTTTGTGTGGCCTCCGGAGGCAGTAGCTATACACCCAATCGTCTGGGTCTCCCAATGGAGCGCCGAAGAAAAAGAAGTTAATGAAAAAAATACATATGTAGATGTGAAAAAAAAAAAAAAAATAAAAAATAGAAAATCTACAAAATACATTGTCAAGTACATTCAAAAGGTTTGGGGGTATTTTCCCCCCAAAAACACAAATTCCCATCACACTTTGCAGAAAAGGGTAACTGTAAATGGATATTATACCAAGCTGGGTATTTTCCCATTAGTCATAGCTTTTAGCACAGATCGGTGAGGTATTATTCTTCTGCTGCAAAGAAGATATAGTCTCAGCGTGCAATAATAAAAAGAATCGTCACTAATACAATACATGGACGGTGCAGAATGAAATGAGGAGACAAGACAATGGGGCTCAGTGGTAAATCAATGGCGCCCTTTACAATGTATTCTTCACTTTACCTTTGCTCCAAATTCCTCACTCAGGTTTGTGAATAGATATTCATATCCATAAGCGGCTTTGCAGTTAAGCCAGACAACATGGTAAGGACTCAGCGTTATCCAGCTACGCACCAAATCCAAAATCCCAATCAAACATTCTTCCTAAAGGAAAGCAAAAAAAAGAAAATGAAAAAAATGGGTGTCCAATGCGATGGCTTCAGGGATGTGACAACTCAAAAATGGAGATATTATAAAGAAGAATTATTTTCTATTTTACAAGTTCAACTATTCTTCTTTATAAGGGGCATTTCCATGACCAGATGTAAAGCTAAGGACAAAAACAATAGAGAGGTCGAAATACAAGCAATAATCAAAAGCACACAGCTAATGAGCTGCAGTGGTTTATACCTTATTACTGCTTATGTCCACCAGCAGCTCTGTAGCCATCACACCACAGGATGAGTATAAGCAGCGTACTCCACACACACACACACACAGACACACACAGACACACCTCTCAGAGAATATCTGGCTATCAGTAGGTCCCCTCCATAGCCAAGCATAACTGTTGGGGGTTTAAGTGGATTATCTAAAAATGTATATTTATAAAGTAGAAAAAAAAAAAAATGAACATTTTACTACTATGCCTGCTACTACTGTAACAAGGTGGACAATATTTATCACGGGAGTCATATAAACCTGTCTGTTAAAGGGAACCTGTCAGGTCAAAAAAGCGTTATACCTACAAGCAGGAGCCTGTGTGAGCCATTAACCCCTTCCTACCCATCCCTTTGTTATAATATTGTGTAAAATGAAATGTAAGTAATAAAAAGTAGGATTTTTGTGTACTCACCGTAAAATCTTTCTCTGAGTCTTCATTGGGGGACACAGGACCATGGGTTATGCTGCTGTCACTAGGAGGCTGACACTAAGTAAACATAAAAAGTTAGCGCCTCCCTAGCAGTATACACCCCGAGCCGGAGGCGGGCTCAGATCAGTTGGTGCACAAGCAGTAGGAGGAGTACCAGAATCACCATACATAAAAACAAGTTGTAACTAAAAACAATGCAGCCGTGCAAACAAGAGGTCTATGAACATAAGACCGCTGAAAAATAGCAGGCAAATGCAATTGAACAACCAAAAAACCAAGCAGGGTGGGTGCTGTGTCCCCAAATGAAGACTCAGAGAAAGAGATTTTACGGTGAGTACACAAAAATCCTACTTTCTCTATCGTTTCATTGGGGGACACAGGACCATGGGACGTCTAAAAGCAGTCCCTGGGTGGGAATACAGAAGCACCGCAGATAGGAAGAAAACAACAACCTCCCTCGGCGGGCTTGCACTATAATTGAATGCTGCCATCCTATTACAGGTGTGCAACTGCTGCCTGCAAGACCTTTCTCCCAAAACTAGCATCTGCCGATGCTTGGGTGTGAACCTGGTAGAACCTAGTAAAGGTGTGCAGGCTAGACCAGGTGGCGGCCTTGCAGACCTGGTCGGCCGACGCCTGATGCCTAATCGCCCAAGAGGCTCCCACTGCACGGGTAGAGTGCGCCCTTACCCCCCGCGGCGGAGACTTGTCCCGAATCCGATAGGCCTCTGATATGGCGGAACGGATCCATCTGGCAATTGTGGCCTTGGATGCCGATTCACCCCTCTTGGGACCAGAAGGGAGGACAAACAGACCATCTGACTTACGGAACGGCGCGGTTCTGGAGACATAAATTCTAAGTGCACGCACTAGGTCCAGGGTGTGCAAGGACCTCTCCAAGCTGTGAGAGGGGCCAGGACAGAAGGACGGAAGAACGATTTCTTCGTTAAGATGGAACGGGGAGACCACCTTTGGGAGAAAAGCGGGATCTGGCCGGAGAACCGCTTTGTCCTGGTGAAAAATCAAAAAGGGGGAACAACAAGAGAGAGCTGCCAGCTCTGACGTCCTGCGAATAGAAGTGATGGCAACGAGAAACACCACCTTCCAAGACAGGTGAGAAAGGGAAGATTCTCGCAAGGGCTCGAATGGAGGGCCCTGAAGTGACCCTAGGACTAGATTAAGGTCCCACGGCTCTAGAGGCAGACGGTATGGCGGTGCCAGGTGAGCCACTCCCTGGATGAAGGTCTTAACCTGTGAACGAGCGGCCAGTGGCTTCTGAAACAGGATTGATAACGCCGATATCTGGCCCTTTAGTATTGCGAGCGAGAGACCCGCATCTAGGCCTGACTGCAAGAATGCCAATAGGGAAGGAAGGGAGAAGGCGATAGGAGAAGAAATATTATGCTCTTCACACCACCTGAAGAAAACCTTCCACGTGCGGTAATAGATTTTTGATGAAGATGGCTTCCTGGCCTTAATCATTGTCTGAATCACTCTTGAGGAAAAACCAGCCTTAGCTAGAACCCAGGATTCAATGGCCAGGCCGTCAAATTTAGGACCTGTGAGTTCTGATGGAAAAGAGGTCCCTGCTGCAGGAGATCTGGACGGTCTGGAAGGCGCCACGGAGCGTCTGCGAGGAGCTGAGTTAGTTCCGCGAACCATGCTCGCCTGGGCCAGTCCGGAGCCACTAGGATGACCGGTATTCCTTCAGCCTTGATCTTCTTGAGGACCCTCGGAATTAGAGGGAGCTGAGGGAAGATGTACGGGAGACTGAACTGGCTCCATGACAGGGTGAGGGCGTCGACTCCTAAAGCCAAGCGGTCGCGGCATCGCGCTACAAATTGCGGAACCTGACGGTTGAACCGGGAGGCCATTAGGTCCACGTCCGGAACTCCCCATCTGTCGCAGATCTGGTTGAAGACTTCCCGGTTGAGGGACCAGTCTCCGGAGGCGAGGCCTTCCCTGCTGAGGAAGTCCGCCGCCCAATTGTCCACGCCTGGGATGTGTACCGCTGAGATCAGGGAGTGATGACACTCGGCCCGGTGCAAAATCTTCTTGACTTCTCGCATCGCCCCGACACTTCTTGTGCCGCCTTGGTGGTTGATGTACGCCACCACCGTCGCATTGTCCGACTGGATCCTGACCGGGCAACCCTGTACTAGGTGCCGAAACTGCTGCAAGGCTAGCCGGATGGCTCTTATCTCCAAAATGTTGATCTGGAGACAACTCTCCCTCGGTGACCATCGGCCCTGCGCTGTGTGATGCCGAAACACTGCTCCCCAGCCCTGGAGACTGGCGTCGGTGGTCACTATCTTCCAGTGGAGCGGGAGGAAAGACCTTCCTGATGCGAGGTTGCGTTGATTGAGCCACCAACGGAGGGAGTGGCGGGTCTCCGGCGAAAGATGAAACCTGCGGTCCAGAGAAAAAGGAGATCTGTCCCACTTCTTCAGCAAGGCCAGCTGGAGGGGCCGGAGATGGAACTGTGCAAAGGGTACCGCTTCCATCGCCGCCACCATACGACCGAGGACTCGCATGCCGAACCTGATGGAAACTTGGCGCTGACGCCGGAGAGCGCGGAGGCCTCGTTGTAGGGAGGACATCTTCTCCTGTGTGAGGAAAACTCGCCCTTGGATGGTATCGAATACCATGCCTAAAAAGGTGATCCGACGGGCCGGGGTCAGAGAGGACTTCTTCCGATTTATCAGCCACCCTAACCGTGAAAGGGTGTCGATCGTGACCTGAACCCCAAGACGACAGTCCTCGAAGGAAGAGCCCTTTATCAACATATCGTCCAAGTACGGGATGACCATGACACCCCTGGAATGCAGGACGGACATGGCAGCAGCCATGATCTTCGTAAAGACCCTGGGTGCGGATGCGAGGCCGAAGGGAAGAGCCGTGAACTGGAAGTGATCTTCCGCTATCGCAAAGCGGAGGAACTGTTGGTGAGAGGTGGCTATCGGGACGTGAAGATAGGCGTCTTGAATATCCAGCGATGCCAGGAATTCGCCTACCTCCATGGACGCGATGACGGACCGGAGTGACTCCATTCGAAACGGCCGAGGCCTCACCGACCTGTTTAGAAGCTTTAGGTCGAGGACGGGACGGACAGAGCCGTCCTTTTTGGGGACCACGAAAAGGTTGGGATAGAACCCCTTGAAACGCTCTGCGGGAGGGACTGGTACCACGACTCCGGCTCGGAGGAGGGAGTCTATGGAGTGAAAGAACGCGCGAGCCCGCGCGGGAGACTCGGGAGGGCGAGATAGGAAAAAACGTCTCGGTGGCTTTGCTTCGAATTCTATTTTGTAGCCTGATGTGATGATCTCTCTGACCCAGGCATCGGCGGTCAGGGGGATCCACACATGCTGAAAACGAGACAGACGCCCTCCCACAAGTCTGGCGCTGTTGCGCGCCGACCGCGAGTCACTTGGAGGAACGTCGGCGGTAACCAGAAGAGGATCTCGTGGACTGGCGGGGGCGTGAACGCCAGGCGGGATTGGTCTTGAATGACGGGGTCTTCCTGTCTCTCGGAGGAGAGCGGCTTTTCCGCGGCTGGGGATTGGAGTTGAAGCTGCGAAAGGGCCGGAAACGAGCGGTGGGGCGCCGATTCTGGAAGCGCTTGGGGCGCAATTGGGGGAGAGATGTACTCTTTCCTCCCGTTGCATCGGAGATCAACTGGTCCAGCCTATCTCCGAAGAGACGCTCCCCTAGGAAGGGCAGGGAAGTTAGTGACTTCTTAGAGGCTGCATCCGCGTTCCAGGACCGGAGCCAAAGGGCTCGACGGATGGCCACATTGTTGCTGGCGGCCTGGGTCGCGCAACTTGCAGACGCCAGGGCTGCATTGAGCAAGTACTCACCCGCGAGGGAAATCTGCGAGGCGATGGGAACCAAGTCCGGATTGGCAGGAATGGCGCGGAGACCGCAGCGTAACGTGTCCGCCCAGGACATCAGGGCCTTCGCAACCCAAACCGAGGCAAAGGCCGGAGAGAGGAATGTGCCCGCTGCCTCGAAGGCGGAACGGGCCAACCTGTCAATAGTACGGTCCGTAGGGTCCTTGAGAGACGTACCGTTAGTGAGTGGAAGGACTGTGTGAGAAGACAGGCGGGAGATTGGGGGGGGGGGGTCGACCACAGGGGAGCCTGCCCAATCCTTTCGAAGACCCTCAGGAAAGGGATAATGCAAATCGATGGACTTACCGCTGGTAAATACCCTGTCCGGCTGTTGCCTGTGGCTGCGCAGTAACTCAGCGAATTCTGGATGTCCGCTGAATGTGTTCTGGGCCCGCTTCACCCGCTTAAACGAGACCTGGGTGCTCTGGGAGGAGACGGGGTCCACCTGTACCTTCAAGGTCTGGTTTACTGCTTCTATCAGGCTATTCACCATGCGCCGAATATCAGCCGCCTGCTCTGAGTCCTGCAGGGGTGCCGCATCGGAATCATCATCGGAGCAGTCAGAAGCCTCCCTGGAGGACTGACGGTCTGGACCTGGGGATGAAGGTGAAACCTGGGAAGAGTCTGAGGACGAGACCTGGCGGGTCCGTTTCTGAGCAGCAGAGGAGGACCCTGCAACGGGGCTCACCTGCTCCGGAGGCGATTGCGCCGGGTCTGCGGGAATCTGGGCGAGCGACGGCAGCAGGCGCAGAGCTTGCGCGATGGTCCAAGAAGCCTCAGAGAGGGAATCTACAAACTGGGACAGGGACGCTAGCCAGTCGGGGGGGGCGGGACGCAGGGCCCTGCAGCATATGGCGCTGTGGCGTCTGCGGTATCAGAAGCGTCGGCCGCGGAGTCCTGCGGAGGCTGCGCGTCTGTAGAACAGACGGAGCATAGTGGGGCGTCCTGACCCTGGGAAAATTTGGACTTGCAGGAGGAGCATGCAAAAAATAGTGCAAAGGGGGCCTGCTTGGATTGGGTGGGCTTAGCCTTAGGCATGGTGAAAACAGGTACTCTCCCTGGTGGCTGCTAGGAAGGAGACAGGAGAGGGTTAACTCGTCCCTAAACTCAGAGAATGCTACTTAGTGAGGGCTACTACTTAGGAGCAGAGCTTACCCAGGTCCT
The DNA here is from genome assembly GCF_048569485.1 of Anomaloglossus baeobatrachus. Taxonomy (NCBI): domain Eukaryota; kingdom Metazoa; phylum Chordata; class Amphibia; order Anura; family Aromobatidae; genus Anomaloglossus; species Anomaloglossus baeobatrachus. Next base: position 389,378,858 of record NC_134356.1, on the reverse strand, counting down.
GCGTGCTGCCCACCAGTCCAGAAGGGGAAGTCCAGGAGAGCTGGCCAGAAGAGTCAAAACGCCGGCGCGCTGCAGCCTCAGGGGACCAGAGGCAGGCTAAAATGGCGAGGGGACGCTGGAGGAGGCTGGGGGAGGAGCAGGATTCCGGCGCGAAAAACCGGAGGATTCACAGCCCCCACCATCAGCCAGGAGGCAGAGCAGTGGGAGGATACAGAGGGAGACGACCGGCGGCCAATAGCGATGCAGCGGGGGCGTGGCTAGGACGCAGGAGCGACTAGCCGAGACCGGGGACTAAATTTATGGAGAGGGCCGGGGGAAAGTGCAGGAAAGGTCGGTCCTACCAGCAATCGGCGGCGCCGGCCCAGCGATGGATGCGGTGCAGGCAGGGCTCCCTGGCCCTGCCTGTGTACAGCGCTGCTCGTCCAGGAAGGCTCCGGGGGAGAGCGTGCTGAGGCAGGGTAGTGGACATCATGATGGGGGTAGCAGCCCCCTTTCAGGAGAAGGCAGCGTGACAGGGCCCCATCTATTACACACGCTGCGGAGGTTCCATCCCTGCTGTACTCCCCTGTACGCCCTTTGGGGTGATACCGCAGGGCGAATCAGGGGTGCCCACAAAACAACCTGCCCACACGCGCACCCCCGGGAGTGGTACCACGGGGACGGACGGGGGGAGAGGGCCCGAAGTCTCAAGCCCCTGCGACCCTGGGGAGTGGTACCCACAGGGCTGCGGAGGATGAGTGAAGCGAATACCTGCAGAGAAAAAGACGACAGGTATGAGAGTGATGAGCGGCGCCGAAATAAAAGAAAAAAGCGCAAAAACATACATGGCTGAGGGAGGCCGAGACGGCCCACATCAGCCTCCTACGACACTAAGCTAAAACTGATCTGAGCCCGCCTCCGGCTCGGGGTGTATACTGCTAGGGAGGAGCTAACTTTTTTATGTTTACTTAGTGTGAGCCTCCTAGTGACAGCAGCATAACCCATGGTCCTGTGTCCCCCAATGAAACGATAGAGAAAAAGAGAATTTTGTTTACTTACCGTAAATTCTTTTTCTTATAGTTCCGACATGGGAGACCCAGACCATGGGTGTATAGCTACTGCCTCCGGAGGACACACAAAGTACTACACTCAAACGTGTAGCTCCTCCCTCCGGGCTATATACACCCCCTGGATGACAATCTAACCAGTTCAGTGCAAAAGCTGAAGGAGGACATCCACCCATAAGTAGAGAGAGTAAAACTCGGCAAACCCGGAACCTCTGTCTACAACAACAGCCGGTGAAACACACGGAACAAGAACTGCCAACAGGCAACAGGGAGGGTGCTGGGTCTCCCATGTCGGAACTATAAGAAAAAGAATTTACGGTAAGTAAACAAAATTCTCTTTTTCTTCATCGTTCCTTATGGGAGACCCAGACCATGGGACGTCTCAAAGCAGTCCATGGGTGGGAAATAAACCAAACTGAGAAGTAGGCAAAACCTAACTTCACAAATGGGCGACAGCCGCCTGAAGGATGCGTCTGCCCAAGCTCGCATCTGCCGAAGCATGAGCATGCACTTGGTAGTGCTTCGAAAAGGTGTGCAGACTAGACCAAGTGGCAGCCTGACAAACCTGCTGAGCCGTAGCCTGGTGCCTGAAAGCCCAGGAGGCACCGACAGCTCTGGCCGAGTGCGCCTTAATCCCCGGCGGTGGAGGCACCTGAGAACACTGGTAGGCATCAGAGATGGCTGACCAAATCCAACGAGCTAGGGTCGGTTTAGAAGCCAAGAGACCCTTGCGCTGACCCGTGGTTAGCACAAAAAGTGAGGTGCACCGCCTAAAGGCGGCGGTGCGTGACACATATATTCGGAGCACCCGCACCAAATCCAAGGTATGCAACGCCTTCTCAAAGCGATGCACAGGGGCAGGACAAAGGGAAGGCAATGAAATGTCTTGGTTAAGGTGGAAAGAAGACACCACCTTAGGGAGAAAATCCGGAGTCGGACGGAGAACCACCTTGTCTTGGTGAAACACCAAGAAAGGTGACTCCGAAGAGAGCGCAGCCAAATCAGAGACTCTCCGGAGAGAAGTTATGGCTACTAGAAAAACCACTTTCTGTGAAAGTCTAAACAAGGGAACCTCCCTAAGAGGCTCAAAGGGGGGTTTTCTGTAAGGCCGTGAGGACCAGATTAAGATCCCAGGGATCCAAAGGCCGTCGGTAAGGAGGAATGATGTGAGATGCGCCCTGCATGAAGGTGCGTACCTGAGCCAGTCGGGCGATACGCCGCTGGAATAATACCGACAGAGCCGACACCTGTCCCTTGAGGGAATTGAGGGACAGTCCTAGCTGCAGACCGGACTGTAGAAAAGACAGGATGGTCGGCAAAGAGAACGGCCAAGGAGCATGGCCGGAAGAGCGACACCAGGACAGGAAAATCTTCCAAGTCCTGTGGTAAATCTTGGCCGAGGAAGACTTCCGAGCCTGAGTCATAGTGGAGATGACCTCAGAAGGAATGCCTGAAGCCGTCAGGATCCAGGACTCAAGAGCCATGCCGTCAATTTGAGAGCCGCAGAATTCTGGCGGAAAAACGGACCTTGAGAGAGAAGGTCTGGGCGGTCCGGGAGATGACACCGCATTTCTACGGACAGACGGAGCAGATCTGGGTACCAAGCTCGCCTGGGCCAGTCCGGAGCAATGATTATGACCCGACGGCTGAACACTGCCGGATGCAGGGCCCACTCGCCGCTGTCCACGGTTTGACGGCTGAGATAATCGGCCTCCCAGTTTTCTACGCCTGGGATGTGGACTGCGGATATGGTGGACTTGGAGTCCTCCGTCCACTGAAGGATTCGCTGAACCTCCAACATCGCCAGGCGGCTGCGAGTCCCGCCCTGGTGATTGATGTAGGCAACCGCTGTCGCGTTGTCCGACTGGACTCGAATGTGCTTGCCCGCCAACAGGTGGTGAAAGGCTACGAGAGCTAGAAGAACAGCCCTGATTTCCAGCACATTGATCGAGAGGGCTGATTCGGACGGAGTCCAAGTGCCCTGTGCTCGGTGGTGGAGAAATACTGCTCCCCAGCCGGAGAGTCTGGCATCCGTGGTGAGGATCACCCAGGACGGAGTCAGGAAGGAGCGTCCCTGTGACAGAGAGAGGGGCCGAAGCCACCACTGAAGAGAGCTCCTGGTCTGCGGCGACAGAGCCACTAGCCTGTGCAAGGAAGAGGTCCGCTTGTCCCAACAGCGGAGAATGTCCAGCTGCAGGGGACGCAGATGGAACTGGGCAAAGGGAACCGCTTCCATTGACGCCACCATCTGACCCAGCACCTGCATGAGGTACCTGATGGAATGGCGGCGGGGCTGCAACAGAGAGCGCACCGCCAGATGAAGGGACTGCTGTTTGACTAAGGGCAGCTTCACAAGTGCCGGCAGAGTCTCGAATTGCATCCCTAGGTACGTAAGTTCCTGGGTCGGGGTCAGAGTGGACTTGGGCAGATTGACAAGCCACCCGAATTGAACAAGCGTGGCGAGAGTGAGCGAGACACTCCACTGGCAGTCTGCACTGGATGAGGCCTTGACAAGAAGGTCGTCCAGGTAAGGAATCACTTCCAACCCCTGGAGATGCAGGACCGCAACCACTGCTGCCATGACCTTGGTGAAAACACGAGGGGCCATGGCTAACCCGAAGGGGAGAGCCACGAATTGGAAATGTTCCTCTCCGATTGCAAAGCGTAGCCAACGCTGGTGTGAAACCGCAATAGGCACGTGCAGATAGGCATCTCTGATGTCGATGGATGCTAGAAAATCTCCTTGGGTCATTGAGGCAATGACCGATCTCAGAGATTCCATGCGAAAGCGTCGCACCTGAACATGCTTGTTGAGAAGCTTGAGATCCAGGATGGGCCGGAAGGAACCGTCCTTCTTGGGGACTAGGAAGAGGTTTGAGTAGAAACCTCTGAACCGTTCCCGGGCGGGAACCGGTACAATTACTCCGTTGACCTGCAAGGATGCCACGGCCTGAGAGAAGGCGGCGGCCTTGGAGCAGGGGGGAGCGGACAGAAAAAATCTGTTTGGCGGGCTGGAAGAAAATTCTATCCTGTAGCCGTGGGAGATGATATCCCGCACCCACTGATCGGAGACGTGTTGAAACCACACGTCGCCAAAGTGGGAGAGCCTGCCACCGACCAAGGACGTTGCTGGCGCAGCCAGATAGTCAAGAGGAGGCTGCCTTAGTGGCAGCGGCTCCTCCGCTCTTCTGAGGACGCGGCTTCGCGCGCCAGTTCGGTTTACGATCCTTGGCTGAGGTAGTGGACGAAGCTGAGGGCTTAGAGGATGACCAGTTAGAGGAACGAAAGGAACGAAACCTCGACTGGTTCCTGCCCTGGACAGGTTGCCTGGTTTGAATTTGTGGCAAGGAAGTACTCTTCCCGCCAGTAGCTTCCTTAATAATTTCATCCAGTTATTCACCGAACAGCCGGGACCCAGCAAAGGGGAGCCCAGCAAGGTACTTCTTAGAAGAAGCGTCTGCTTTCCACTCTCGAAGCCACAAGATCCTGCGGATCGCGAGAGAATTAGCTGAAGCCACCGCCGTGCGGTGAGAAGCCTCTAGAATGGCAGACATGGCGTAGGATGAAAAAGCCGAAGCCTGGGAAGTTAAGGCAACCATCTCGGGAATAGAGTCCCTGGCGAGGGAATGTATCTCCGCCAGAGAGGCAGAGACTGCCTTAAGAGCCCACACTGCTGCAAAAGACGGGGAGAAGGAGGCTCCTGCCGCCTCATATACAGATTTGGCTAGAAGGTCAACCTGGCGGTCAGTGGGATCCTTAAGAGAGGTGCCATCGGCCACAGAAACGACTGTCTGGGCTGAGATTCTAGACACCGGAGGATCCACCTTTGGGGACTGAGCCCACTCCTTAACCACCTCAGGTGGAAAGGGAAAACGGTCATCAGAACTACGCTTTGGAAAGCGTTTGTCAGGACAGGCCCTGGGCTTGGTCACAGTGGCCTGAAAACTGGAGTGGTTAAAAAACGTACTCCTAGCTCTCTTAGGAGAGGTAAACTGGTGTATTTCTACCAGAGAGGCTTGTTCCTCTGACACTGGTGGATTGAGGTTCAGTACGGAGTTAATGGATGCAATCAAGTCACTAACATCCGCATCACCCTCAGATAAGTCAATGGGGTACATAGAGGTAGCGTCTGAGCCCACAGTAAAAGTATCCTCCTCGCCCTGCACCTCAGCTCGTGAATCAGAGCCGTGGGACGAGGAAGGAGAAGGGTCCCTGCATCTCAGTTTAGGGGGACGGGGTCCTAAAACATGTTCTGAGAGTTCTGCAGAGCTTGGAGCAGCAGAGGCACCCTGAGAAGGGGGCTGATGCATGGTCAGCAGAGCCCGGGACAGCTGTCCCATGGAGTCGGCAAAAGACTGGGAGATGGCACTGGAAAAAGATGCTACCCAAGCCGGGGGTTCAGCCACCGAGGCCGGAGCGGCCGGGGGGACCCCTGAAGAGGCTCCAGGCTGAGGCACCACCATGTTAGAGCAGGCATCACAATGTGGGTATGTGCTCGGTTCTGGCAGAATGAGCTTACATGCAGTGCATATAGCGTACAGCTTAGCAGACTTGCTCCTAGTGATAGACATGCTGCTGAGGTGGAGACTCTGCAGTAAATAATACACTCCTATAGAATGAGCCCCTGAGAGTGTATAACAAAGCCCACAACCAGAGGTTGTGGCTTACCAGACCGCTTTTTTTGTGTGCCCTCCGGATTCCACAGCTCAGACCCCCAGTGGATGCAACAGCAGCAGCAGCCAGCGCCGATCAGTGTGAGAACGCTGAGAAAATGGCGCTGGAGTGAGGAGGGGGGGGCGGGGATTAGCCCAAGAGCGGGAATCCGGAGGGCTAAGGAGAGATACAGGGGAGGGGAACACTTCCTGAGAGAGGAGTGTCCTCCCCTCTGCTGAACGGCCGGTGGGCGGCGCAGCCCTGCTCCCCTGCAAAAAATGACATGCAGAGAGACTGAAACCGAAACTAGGCCGCGACTGAAGCCGGGGCCTAGATTTTTACATGCGGCCGACGAGCAGGCACCCTCGGCGCGGTTCTCAGGAAGAAACTAGAGAACCGGCCGGAAAACACAGCAGAGTTACCAAACATACTCTCCCCTCAATAAATGTACCCGGGACCCCTGAAAACCGTCTCAATACTTAGCTTTTGAGACGCAGGGCCATGTCCCTGGTGGGGGTTAAACGCTCCGTCCGACAGGAACCTGACAGGGCTGCGGATGGAGACCGGTCTCCTGCAAGGCAGAGAGGACCGTGAAGACTCCCACTTCAAGCCAGAGCCTCAGAGGATGGTGAAGGAGCGCGGCATGTGAAGGCTCCAGCCTTGTAAAGTCAACCTTAACAGCACCGCCGACACAGTGGGGTGAAAAGGGACATGCCGGGAGTCCAGACTGGACCCGCTTTTCTTCCATATCTTTGAAATCAAAAAATTAAAAAAAAAATCAAAAAATGCATGTGTGTGTGTGACCTCCTGAACACAAAGCATGGAACTGGTTAGATTGTCATCCAGGGGGTGTATATAGCCCGGAGGGAGGAGCTACACGTTTTGAGTGTAGTACTTTGTGTGTCCTCCGGAGGCAGTAGCTATACACCCATGGTCTGGGTCTCCCATAAGGAACGATGAAGAAAAACGTATTTTATTACTTACATATTCCCTATATAAATGAGCAGGTCTCTAGCCCCATGGGTGTTGCATCGCCCCATGGGCATTTGCATGCTTTCCATGGTATCACGCCCCTATGGGCGTGATATCATGGATTTACATGAGCAACGTCACGTCTGCTCCTTCAGAATCTCGCACGTGCACGCACTTGCCATTCTTGCCAACTTCTCATCCTGGTATTTGCTTATCATCTTCAACCGCACACTGCGCATGCTCAGCAGACTCCTGCGGTACTGGTCATGCGCAGTGCGCGTCTGAACCAGGCAATTAATCACCAGGATGAGAAGACGGCGAGAATGGAAGGGCAAGCATGCGCGAGATTCTGAAGGAGCAGACGTGACGTCGCTAATGTAAATCCATGGTATCACGCCCACAGGGGCGAAACCATGCAAACGCCCATGGAGTGATGTGACGCCCATGGGGCTAGAGACACTATCATTTACATGGGGAATAAGTAATAAAATGTATTTTATTACTTTCATATTCCACAATATTACAACACAGGGATGGGTAGGAAGGGGTTAATAGCTCACACATGCTCCTGCTTGTAGGTCAGAACGCATATGGGACCTGACAGGTTGCCTTTAAAGCCCATTCAGGTACTTGTTTTGCCACGAGTCTTGCTAGAACATTTCAAGGGCCAGGTTCACAGGTAGCTAAAAACGGTGCGAGTGAAGTGCGATAAAACATCGCATTCCACTCGGACCAATATTACCTGTGTGTCAGTGCACATGAGCGATTATTTTCTCAGCCCTAATCGGACCGAGAAAACAATGGCAGCATGCTGCGGCTGTAATGCGAGACTCTTTTTCTCGCACCCATTCAAGTCTATGGGGCGAGGGGGGGGGGGGGAAACAAAAAAATGCACTGCACTCGCATTACACCGGTGTACCGTATAGTGCAGTGTGAGAATCGCAATAGCCGTCTACGGAGGAGAGAGGTAGAGAAATCCCTCTCACCCCGCTTCAGTGCCGGCCCGCCCCTCCGCAGCCGAGGTCCGCTCACACAGTCGGACCTCAGTCGCAGAGATACTAGCTAGCATGACACTCGGCTCTCCTGTACTGCCAGTGTGAGCCGAGTGTCATGCGAGGATCGCACTAGTGTCCCGTGTGGCCCCGTCCTTAAGGTTGGTTTCTCTTTTTTATGTTTATAATGAAGTCCTGTAGATCTCCAACATCGTTTAGCTTTCAATATAATTTTTAAGAACTCCATTTGCGGTCAGTGGATGGAAACATTTGCTTAAAGCCTGGGACAGTTTTGGTTCTTCTCGCAGTTTAAGAATTTGCTACCTCATTTTTCACATCTTGAGCATGAGGCCGATATATTTTATATTCTACAATACAAACTATTAAGGGTAGGAGATAAAAAAAAAAAAAGGAAACAAAAAAGTTTATAATTGCTGCCAACAAGCGGAGTTCTTTTTCAAAATAGTAAAAGCACACATTAGAAAGATGCAGGACTTTTTATTCTGCGTTGCTTAAGCTTTATCTCCATAAATACATGTGGAGGTCACTGTAAGCTGCCATTTGTTCTTATCTTACAGACCAGTATATTCGGAGCCTAAACTGGAAACGTAAAATGAAATTGCAGAGCCCAAGTAATTAACACTTACTCTACTGGGAATCTGGAAAAATTTAGGGTCGCAGAATGTGGTGTCTAGATAAACGCTTTCAATGTCTTTCACTCTGAAAAGGAAACCATCAGTACTCATTATTTGTTAGCAGTCAGGTTTCAATGTTCTATGATACATGTAAAAATGAGAGTACATATTCTAGAAGATTACACATGCTAGATCAGCCAGATCTCCAAATTATACAAAGCCTGTGCTGAGAGAACCAAACGGACCAGAATGATGACGATCCAGGGACTTCTGCACATCTGGGTTAGCGGGTGGCTTTACCACACGGCATTGTATATGACCAGATTACATATATTCTACACACCTGCTTCCTGAATGCAAAAGCTCCATACGTGCCACTTCTCCTTTTGCTAGTCTGAAGTCCCCGGTATATAGAACAGTGCCATTTTGTCCTTGGAACAAAAACCTGAAAAGAGAGAAACAATATATACAGCTCTGGCAAAAATGAAGAGACCACTGCAAAATTGTCAGTTTTTCTTATCTTTCTCTTTATAGGTATATTTTGAGTAAAATGTAAATTGTTCTTTTATTCTATAAACTACTGACAAGGTCTCCGAATTTCCAAGCAATACATTTTGTATTTATTTTCTGAAACTGAGAAATGGTCAAAATAACAAAAAAAATGCATTGCTTTCAGACCTCAAATAATGCAAAGAAAACAAGTTCATAATCATTTAGAAACAATACTAATAATGTTTTAACTCACGAAGAGTTCAGAAATTAATATTTAGGTTTCATGCGTCTTGGCATGCTTTCCACCAGTCTCTAAGGCCCTGTGCGCACACTGCGGTTTTACCTGAGGTTTTGCTGCAGAAATTTCTTGAGAAATGTTTGTAATCTTTCTGCAGACATTTCCCAGCAAAACCTAAGGGGAAAAAAAATAGCTGTGCGCACACTGCGTTTTTTTTTCTCAAGAAAATTCTTTCTGCAGAATTTCTTGAGAAAATTTCTTGAGAAAATGTGCATGTCACTTCTTTTCCGCAGGTAACTGCGGTATACCCCCCGGTATTTCACTTCATTCACTGTAACGTAATCGCGAAATACCGGGGGGTAGCAAATGATGTGCGGTATGCCCTTGGTATAGCCGCGGTTTACCTGCGGTAATGCTCATCACTGCCTGTGTTTTGCAGGAGGTGATGTCATTATGACAGAAGAGGAAGCAGAGCAGAGTAAACACACACGTCACACTCCCTGGACGCCGCACAGAAGCTCCTCCGTGTGACCTCCGTCGGGTGCACGTGCAGTCTGTGTCCCGCTCCAGCCCCACGGATGCTCGCACTGCGGTGTGTCACTGTCTGCCCGCCCTGCAGTGTCAGTGTCTGCCCGCAGTATCAGCAGCTTCTCACACTGCAGTACTGGCAGCCACGGGGATGACGAGCGCTGCTGTCAGGTTAGAGGAGATCATTACCTGCTGTGACGATCCCCTGCACTGCTGACGTCAGCACTGTCACTGACTTCTATGCCCGTCTCGCGGGCGGCCCGAGACTGTCACTAGCGGTGACGTCACGGGCTCTCGCGATACTGCTGAGAACGCGGCGGACATAGAAGGCAGTGACAGCGCTGACGTCAGGAGTGCAGGAGATAGTCACCGCAGGTAATGATCTCATCTAACCTCCTGAGGTCTGCACTCGTCATGCCCTGCAGTGACCTGGGCTGACCTATTGATGTAAGCTCAGGTCAGTGCACTAATCTCCCAGCCAATGGGGAACATTCTGTTCTTCATTAACTGGGACAGTGACTATGGTATGGATCATCGTGGGACCCCCTTATTGGATTACGCCGGACCTGGAATTGATTGTTCTTTTCAATAAATTTGTGAAAGAGGGAATGTTTTGGGGGGAGTGTTTT